>NC_036239.1:22890416-22902088 GCF_002742605.1 Olea europaea var. sylvestris
CCCCCCCACCCCCCCAACACACACACACACACACACACACACATTCACTATTGAAGTTCTTGAAATGTTTGTTCATTCTGCCTTTTCTTCTATATCCTTCTATCTCAAAATAGTAGGATATAGAATAAGGTCACTGGAAGCTTAAATGAATGCTATTTTATGTGCATATTAACTGCATTTTTTTTTCAATTATCGTAGCATCATCATTAATCAATGCCACTTGTTTGCAGTGCAGTCAACAACTTACCTATGGGATACCCTGTCATACAGCAGCCTCCAGTTCCTGCTACAGGCCAACATCATTTTGATTCTACAGGATATTCCACATCTAGCTGTCACATTGTTAATGGTGTTCCAGCACCAGGCAATTTCCATCCAATGCGCATGACGTCTGGGAATGAGTGAGAATTCTTTTTATTTATAGCCTCTTCTTCCTTTACTTTTAAATGCTGATGCTTGAAATTTGCAGAGAAATTTCATAGTCATGAATATTTTTTCGTCTAAGCTCTTAATCTATTATGTTATAATAACCGTTGAATATTTCTGTAAAATTTAGGCTGAAAAGTACTACTATTATACGAAGTTCATGGTAAACCTTACTCAACCAAACCAAGGTCATAATAGTTTGTAAAGAAATTTTAAGTTTGTGATACAAGGAACGGCAGGAATAGTTTCGGTAATTGATACTCGATTTGAATCACTCTTCGACATTCAAGGTTAAAAACCACCCAATTGGCCTTCACAGTGAGATGAGCTACAAAGCCTCAATGCCTTGATTGTGAGACAGTTTTTGGAGGCATACATGCCTAAGTTGTGTGAGGTGCACGCCTTGCAGCAGTCTTAAGGCTTGTGAGGTGTGCGCTTCTTAGTTCTCCTAACTTATTTACCTTGCTATAGGTGTGTGTCCACAAAAGATAAAATTGACTCATTTTGGTACAACCCACTGCCCTCAAACATTTAATATCTGCGTTTTTCATGGACATACTTTGAGAATAATCCACTGCCCTGCCCTTCCCCGCCCTGCTCTACCAACTGAAATAATAGTTCCCTTTTGTTTTATAGAATTTTCTTTTGTTTGATTGTTCTGTTTAAATTGTCCTTTATGAATTTAGATGATTGTTTATAATTTATTGCGTGTTTATATTGCATTTTAACAATTTTTTAACATTGTTTTTGATTTACGGCCCCTCAGTACCTGATTACATCTTTATAAACATTGTTTATGCTAGCATATTAAATCTTCTGCTGACGAGTGTCATTTTCTTCTGTTTGTAGTATGATGATCGACACTGGTGCAGTTGATGTATCACCTGCTATGCCTCCAAATAATGCGATGTCATCCGTGTCAGGTATGCCCGTAAGCCCCCCATCTGTAGCTTCCACTGGCCATTTTTCGTTCAGCGCGTCAGAGATATCTGGCATGGGAGTTGACACATCAGCCCTTGACACGGCTTTTACATCAGACATGGCGAGTTCAGTAGGACTACAGCTTCCACCTGATAATGGGGCTGGAAATTCTAGAGATTCCCTCAGATCCTTGGCTCAGATACCTTGGAACTTCAGCCTTTCAGACCTGACCGCAGATCTATCAAATTTGGGAGGTGATTATGATCTGATCTAACTTGGGTTGTTCACCTTTTTCTAAATGTGCAATTCTCGTATTTTTGGGGCATGACTTGATTTTACTTTGTTGTATGAATAAAGACTGTGTGGGGTTTGCATAACTATTATGAGCATTCGCGTAACATTATATGTGATGAGAAAGAAAAAAAGGTTCAGGTCTCGTCCATTATCTTTTATAGTAGTGTTGAGTACCGGTTAGCAAAAATGTACCGCAACTCCCCCGAGATATTTTTAGCTGCTTTGACATAGCCCTTGTTTGAGCCCCATTTTGGGGGAAAAATGCATAGTGAATAGTAGATTGATAGAGAATGTGCGGTTAAAAAAAAAAGGAAAATATTTGGATTTGCGTGTAATATTATTTTATTAAAGAATGTGTGGTTAAAAATGACTTTTGAAAAAATAATTTTTTAGAAGAATGGAGCTCAAACAAGGGCATAGTAGTAGTTTATTGCATGAAAAGTATCCTTTTTTCCGTCGTATTGCTAACTATTTCTCCTTATCCTTTTTATATGTCGTAACTATTTATGCCCGTTACTTAAAAAAATTGCAGATCTAGGAGCTCTTGGAAACTATCCCGGCTCTCCATTTTTGCCTTCTGATTCAGATATTTTACTTGATTCTCCTGAGCAAGATGATATAGGTAAGAAAGAAAACATCCTAAATTATTTCTGTAATTTAATTGAAATTGTTGAAATAGCATGTAATGGAGTACTTATTGCGGGTCTTACGGAATGTATGGGATAATAAGTGGATAACAAGTGAATATGTGGATAAAAAGTAAAATTGACTAGCTTAAATTATAATGAAAGCAATGCCAAACATGCACCAAGGACGTCATGCAATAACATTTTCGGTCTTATTTTGATGCTCTAACGCTCATTGCTGTTGTTTCAGTAGAGGAGTTTTTTGTTGATTCTCTTCCTGGGCCACCGTGCCCAACATCGGACGAAGAGAAATCCGAGCTGTAGCCGAGACGCATTCTCCAGGAAGTTCCAGAATTTAGTAGTAGAACTAGCTGGTATGTAATAATCGTTAAGGAAGAACCACATTAGCTCTGCTTATCAATTAAACTAGAAATTAGACCTTTCAGGTGATGTAGCTCTATTATAGAAATATCGTTTACTGTAATGTTAATTGATACAGTGAATGAAGAGCATGATAAATCTTCGGGAGCGAGATCATACCATGTTAAGTTGTATTTTCTTGACTAGTATAATATTAAATTATCTTGGATAATATTATTAAATTATGCATGTGACAATTTATTAGTTTATTTCGAGCCTGGCTGTCGAATGATTATGAAAAACAATATAAAAAAGGGGAATAATACACGATAAAAGTCTTTGTCTTTCTTTCTTTTTTCTTTTTTAATAATTTCCGTAAGAGGAAATGTCTGGTTGGCCCAACTTTTCACCAAACTATTCGTTTAGTATTATATTTTTGAACAAGGACAGGGACAATAGTCCATTTCTACTTTCTTGACTTCCATATGTAATTTTTTATTCATTTGAAAAATATAAAAATATTCTTTGCTTTCTACTAGTAATTGAAACGTTATTTAACGTGAATCAATAAATCTATCAAAAAATAGTTATTGTACCATTACAGAAGACAGAAGAGATTTATAATTCCTAGTAAGAAAACATGGATCGAGACTTTTTGTGGGCATCAGTGTATAGATAATTCTTGTTTCTTGTCCTGTTGGAGAACATTTCGCTATTAACCTCTCTCACGATGTTTCAAGGGCGGGGCGATGGGGGGATCCTTAAGGTTGGGGTTCAATTTTTTATTATTATTACTAGTAAGAAATGCAGGATCAAGTTTTCACTCGTTTATAAATAATGAAATAATTTTTATTAATATATTTCGAGGAGTTAAAAAATCCTAATAACTTATTTATTGTTTATTTTTATCTATTTATAAATTGTAAACACTTTCCAAATCCATAAATAGTGGTATCAATCTGTCCGTACAATGAGAAAGCCCGTCCTGTTTTATCTAATGTGAATGGATTTGGCACTAACCATTGAAAGTTTTTGTGTACTCTTATAAACGGTTGATTGAACAAGAAACCTTTACCAAATGCGTGGCCTTCTATTTTTTATGTTTTATTTTTTTTATGTGTAGTCGCAATCCAAATGCAAACAGGATAGGATTACGGGAGATTTTCGAGAAGTGAGATAGAAATTTAAAGTGTGCGTTTGAGCCGTATTATTTCTGAAAAATGCATTTTGAAATAATAGAATGATGGAGAATTGTGGTTAAAAAATAATGAAAAGTTTTAAATTTATGTGTAATATATTTTGTTGAAGAATTTATGATTGAAATGATGTTAAATCACTGTTTAAAAATATATATTTTTCTTAATAACGCGGTTCAAACATGGCCTAAAAGTAATTATTATTATTCTTATTTTTTAATTCTGTTTACTTATTTATTTCGAGATGTGGGTTCGGAGTTGAATCCTTGCCTCAACCCGGGATGGACTAGGAACGAGAAAAAATGTATTTTCTACGCTTTGACTCTTCTCCCGCCAAAGTCTTCTCTCACTAATAAAAGACCGTGTCCATCCATCCCTGCAAAAGTAATCTCCAAGAAATTTCTCAAATGAAAGCTGCCTTTATTGACGATTAAACGATTAGTTATATAAACTAACTAATAATCCCATCATAATGGGCACTCAAATCTTTCTATGTAAGTTCCCAATTTCACTTCCTGTTGAACTTTCAATGTTTTATTGTCGTCCTGTATTTGTTTATTTAGATTAAAGATTGTCTTTGCAAGTGATCATATTGTATTTTCTCATTTAATTCTGTTTATTGGGTTGTCATTTTTCAGGTTAATGAATTTTGCAATTTTTGGCTGTAAATAAGGAAGAGTACAGTTTTAGGCTGATTGTTCATCGGGGAGATTTTACAGCACATCAGTTGCAGAAATGAAAATCAAGCCACGGAAATATGTGAGGTTAGTTAAAATAGCCCGTGTATGGATATGATCGTTCTTTTTTGTTTCAAATTCTGCTGAAAGCAAGTTATAATCTTATCCTGATTGGGAGTTCAATAAGTTCATGGTTGGTTTTGAATAAATTCGAGTAGATATATGGTGTTGAGGCAGAGTAAGGTGGGGCGTGGAATGGAATATGGATAATATATTAGTTTAACAATACAACATGACATGTTTGATATGCTTGGATAATAACATAAACGAATTTGAACTTCTTTTTCTTATTTAATTCTATCTAATATAGTCGAGATTTTAGTTTCTATTTTTGTATGATATTGTACTTCTTTCTCTTTTGATGTGAACTGTGCTTCTGGCCCGATTGTTAGCACTTGGTAGATTGTGGGCATATTTGGATACAGCTTTCCTATAAGCCCACAAAGTGAGGGACCGACACTATGTCGGGTTACAAGAATGTGGACCTACACTTTTTTTGGCTAATAAGAAAGTTTTATAAGCTCCGTTTGTACATGCCTCGTATTCTGTTTTTTATATCCCCTGCAGTTCGAAGTGATTTAAGCTAATGAAATTTTGATTGGATACCCAAAAAAGAAATAAAAAATCTAAACATATATATATTACAGTATTTTCTGCATGGTCCTGTTATATAGTTTAAGTTTTTGAAAGCCTTTTTTGCCCATAATGACATGCTACTGCTTTCATTTTCTTTTGTCCAGGTTTGAGGAGTCCAATTCTGAGACGTCTTTTAGTCCCGAGCAGCACTCAAATAGTTGGCAATTTCCGAAATGGAATCCAAATTTGAGTTCAGTAATGAGTGGAGTTAGAAGAGGATTCGAAATAGGTTCTTCAAGGATGAAAAGCTTGAGAAAATCCCTACACAGTCATTCTTCACATAATGATAAGCCGAAGTCAAGTTCGAAGAAAATAATTCTTGACCCTCAGGGACCGTTTGTTCAAAGATGGAACAAAATCTTTGTACTTGCTTGTGTGATTGCAGTTTCCCTCGATCCGCTGTTCTTCTACATTCCTGTAATTGATGGTGAACAGCAGTGCCTTGATCTGGACGATAGATTAAAGATTGCTGCTTGTGTTCTTCGATCATTTACTGACCTCTTTTACATATTTCACATTGTTTTGCAATTTCGTACCGGATTTATTTCCCCTTCCTCCCGAGTATTTGGGAGGGGTGAGCTCATTGAGGATCCTAAGGCTATAGCAAAGCGATACTTGATGTCCTACTTCATCGTTGATGTTTTAGCAGTTCTTCCCCTACCCCAAGTATGTGTCCATTTTGTTGTCAATTGAAGCTACAGTTATATAAAACAAATGGTTTCATTGTATCTCGTTCTTTCGTCTGCAGGTGGTAATTTTAATAGTCGTTCGCTACTTAAATTCGCCATTGTCACTAGCTACAAAGGACCTGTTGAAGATCGTCATTATCTCCCAGTATGTTCCAAGACTTTTTCGGATCTATCCTTTATACAAGGAAGTTACCAGGACATCAGGCATATTTACTGAAACGCCATGGGCTGGAGCTGTTTTTAATCTCGTTCTCTACCTGCTTTTCAGTCATGTAAGCTTCTTTGGTTTATTTGCATAGAATATGCAATGCTATTTTGAACTAAAATTTATCGTAACTTTCAGCTCATCTTAGAGCTTCATTTTACACAGTTTCTTCATTTTAAAATCTTAAATTCTTTGGCTTCAGTTTAGATCATCTTGTACTTGAAAGTATTTCTAAATGAATTCAGGATGAAGTTGTGCATGCACGTACATTTTAAGAGTCTCATGGCAACTCCAATAATTCAGATTATTATAAGATGACCATACTGTAAAAGTACTTTGAATAAAATAAAGTAGCACTTATTTGCTATAAGGATCTTATCAGCATATGAATATAGTTGAGTATTTGCTGCTCTGCTACGTAGAGTATTACCTGCCTCCACAAGGAATCGCATGATAAATTTGCACTTCATTTCTGCTCCTCTCACATGTTCCGTAATCTTGCAAGGTGCTAATTTTATTTGTCAGGTACTTGGAGCATTCTGGTATTTGTTCTCAATAGAGAGCAAACATAGATGTTGGCGCAATGCATGTGATAACAATGGTTGTGAATTATATAATTTATATTGTGGAAATGCTTCCTGTCTACTTGAATCAAATGAAACAAAGAGCCCTGCGGACTTTGATTTTGGCATATTCCTTGATGCTCTTCAGTCTCATGTTGTCGATCGCAAAGACTTTTCTAAGAAGTTCTTCTATTGCTTTTGGTGGGGACTGCGGAATTTAAGGTTTGTGATTCTCTTAATGTTTCTTTATGCCTAAGTTTTGTGTTGTTTTATACCTGTTCTCATATGTTGCTCATTTCAGTTCTCTGGGCCAAAACCTCAAAACGAGCACTTACGTTTGGGAGATTATTTTTGCCATTTCCATCTCCATCATTGGGCTGGTTTTATTTTCATTGCTTATTGGTAACATGCAGGTATTACTTGATTTCCATTTTCCATTAAAATACCTTCTGCTGGTACGTATACTTTACGGCACGTTTAATAAACAATACTGCACAGTACTAGATGCATAATGGACAAAATTGTAACTTATTTTCTTGTCTTACTACTGTCACGTGTTGTCTTATCCACCTTATCGAGCATGCCATAAGCTGATATCTGTTCTGTACATTTCATCAAAGTATTCAGCGCTTGTTCTTTCAATTATATCCACTTAAGGTCAATTCCTAGGGCCTAACATATTTTTCCTACAGAAATTTGAAATAAAATGGTTAAACTTGCTTTCCGTTACAGAAATATTTGCAGTCTATCACTGTTAGGGTTGAAGAGATGAGAGTGAAAAGGCGAGATGCTGAGCAATGGATGTCCCACCGTATGCTTCCTGATAATTTACGAAAACGGATTAGACGATATGATCAATACAAATGGCAAGAAACCAGGGGCGTGGAAGAAAATTCTTTGATTCGTAACCTGCCTAAGGACTTGAGAAGGGATATCAACCGCCATCTCTGCTGGACACTACTCACAAGAGTAAGTGCACTTCAATTACTACTCTCGAGTACTCTCTATTCATATTTGGTAGACAGTACTATTTGGAAGTTTGATCACAAACATGCCGTTCAAGTTCTTCATGCTCGTTCTTTAGTTGACAGTATGCTTATCAAGTTATCGACTATTTATTACAGGTGCCAATGTTTGAGAAAATGGACCAACAACTGTTGGACGCTATGTGTGATCATCTGAAGCCGGTTCTATACACAGAGAAGAGCTTCATAGTTCGCGAGGGAGATCCAGTTGATGAGATGCTCTTTATTATGCGTGGTAATATATTGACCATGACGACCAATGGTGGTAGAACTGGTTTCTTTAACTCTGATTATCTCAAGGCCGGGGACTTTTGTGGAGAAGAACTTCTTACTTGGGCTCTGGATCCCAACTCTTCCTCCAGCCTTCCCATCTCAACCAGAACCGTGCAAGCTATAAAAGACGTCGAGGCCTTCTCTCTGATGGCTGGTGACCTGAAATCTGTGGCCTCTCAATTTAGGCGTCTTCACAGCAAGCATATTCAGCACACTTTTAGGCAAGTTCATTTTTTATTAAAATGATTACAGTTTATCCCTGTGCCCCCACCCCCGATAAAATGTTAGGGACTAATCTGTAATCCCAACCTGGGAGCAATAATGAACGATATGAAAAACAGAAACGCACACACAGAAATAGAAAAAACTTATCTTGATTCTCCCTCAATGTGAGAGCTATGTGTACTCACCACTATTAATGAAAGAAGAGAATCACGAGGTTACATCATACCTATCTGAAAGGACACCCTGTGAGTTCCTATTATGACGTAGAGAACTATGGCGTCTTTAACTATATGCCCAATATACAAAGAAAGTAAATCTGCTATTAAGGTGATATGTGAACATTATAATTAGGCTCCGTAATTCAGGTCTCCTTGAATGAAATATGTCACTGAAGTTTATGAAGAAAATAAGCATGACTCAGCTGTTTACATAAATGCTTCAGGTTGTACTCTCAGCAGTGGAGAACATGGGCAGCTTGCTTTATCCAAGCAGCATGGCGTCGACATTGCAGAAGGAAGATTGAGAAATCTCTGCAAGAGGCAGAAGATAGAATGCACGAGACCTTGGCAGAAGAAGGCGGGAGCTATCCTAGTCTCGGTGCCACCATTTACGCGTCAAAATTTGCTGCCACTATGCTTGGTGTCTTGCACAACAATCATCCACATAATGCTAAATTATCCCCCCGATTACCTAGTGGAAAATTACCTCCTCTGCTGCTTCAGAAGCCAGCCGAGCCTGACTTTAGTGCGAAAGACCATTCATAGGGATAATATACTTGTATGGCACCCTATCGGATGACCTGATGAAAAAGGTATTGTTATTACCATGTATGTTTTTTCTCCAATCTCGAGTTTTCTTTTTGTATGTACATAAATAATTTTTTGATACGCTATTGCCTTTGCATCTGTATGCGAATTTGGCTCAGTTTCACAAGAAATTTTCTAGTATGTATATAAATGACAACCTGTAGCTATTGTTCATTGAACCTTGCTATAAATCCAGGGCGCATGTGGCCCTGGACGTCCAGGGCGCCAAAATAGCGTCCCCTATAGGTGGGGGGCACCATGTCTACAAGGAGCTTTTTCCATTGTGTATTAGTACCAGTTGTTACAATTTTTGTAGAAGTGAATAAGAGATATAAAAACAAAATGTATCCCCTAGGAGACCTGTAGCTAGTAGCGAAATTTTATATTAAAAAAATCCCGATGGAAGGTGGGGGGGTTTTTTTTTTTTTTTTTTTTTTTTTTTTTTTTTTCAGGAAATAATTATTTATCATTTTGATAAATAAAATGGCTTAGCATATAAACCTTCCAATTTTTTATCATCAAAACACAAATTGAAGAAGATTTGTGACACACCCCACTTTGAGTAATGCTACTAGACTCGAATCGTGACATGTGCCGATGATAGTTACCAACCCAAGGTTGGACCCTTTATTAAGGCTACTACATTATGCACTTCTTTATAAATTATTCTTAATAAAATTTAGACATTCTTTCCTCCGTAAATAGGACTAACCAACCTGTAATTTACTGTGTATAAATTTCAAAAATAACACAACACTTTAGAGATAAGTAGAAAATTCAGCTTTTACTGTGAAAATAACGTAAAATGTACATATGGATGCGAAATATATGATGAGCCTCATAACGATCTACAAGTGATACAAAATCACATCAAAAAATAACGTGTCCCAAAATACTGATTACATGCTCTATGAAATGAGTCATATTGGCAAACTTTGTTGTGTGGTTCTGATTCCCAAATCAAATGCTCAACTCTAAAGGATGATTAAAATTCCAACTGCTATTTGATAAGTAAAATCATGGGAAAATATATAATTTGATAACTCAGTGAGTAGAGAAGTTAAAAAAAAAAAACTTTTGCATTTATATATTTTTATCAAAATCGAGTCTACATCACTTAATAGGTCATAATATAACATTATATAATAATCAAAATAGAAATTATTTTTGTAATACTAAAAAATATCATCTCTCAGACAAGATAAAATCATCAATATAAACTTGAAATATTTTCATTTGAAACTTTCATTTTTTATTAGGCCCTTAACACAATTACTAGGTACTGGATCAAACTCTCATAATATAAACATCAGTAATAAATAATCAATTGGACATAATCAAGTGTCCCATTTTCTTGTGATTATCAGAGGTACATTCTTTGATAGCCCCTCTAATCATCCAAGAAATATCCCACCCGAGATGCTAATAATCACAATATTACAGTTGAGTGGACCATTCTTCTATGATCACTCGATGTACATCACCCGATAACCCCCATGATCACACAAGAAGTATTCCACCCGAGATGCCAATAATTATCATATCACAACGGCACAAGCAACTGGTCATTCCTAACGTGATTACTAAAGGCACATCCCTTAACTACCCTTGCGATTACTCGAGAAGTCTTACTTGCGATCAACACAATGGCATGCCTCGCATATCTCGGTGATTTAGTAGTGGTCAATAAAATGGATGAATTTTACAAACGGCCACTGAACTTACGCGAGAATTACAAAACGGTCGTTGAAGTTTATAACTTTCAAAAACGACCACTTAAGCACCTGAGGCTCTCAAAATTTTGTATAATCAAGTGTTTTGGTTCTTAAGTTTGAATTAGAATCATTTTGGTACCTTCAGTGACCATTTGCTCAAGTTTTAAAAATTTCAGTGACCATTAGTGAAACTGCCCGAAACTTTAGTGATCGTTTTTGAAAGTTTTAAACTTCAGTGATCGTTTTGTAATTTTTGCGCAAGTTCAATGACCGTTTGTGAAATTAACCCTCAATAAAGCATATGTTTCACATTCCAATTCACAAATAATCCATATCTAATCTTGAAAGTTCCACATATATCATATTCAAAGAAATTTTCATAATAATCATATAATTTAACAAATAATTCACATAACTGCACATAATGTAACTAATATACTTAATTTATCAACACTTCAAAATATTTAAGGTTATTTTATTATATTTTTTATTTTTTTCACATACAGAACTATATATTCAAAATCAACTCAGTAGGTTGTCTCGATATCTTCATATTGTCGCTTGAAATATAATTTAATTTTTAGATTAACAATCAACCATTTTAAGTAACGTCAATAATTAAATAGGAGATACTAAATCCTAATTTTTTTATACTTAACCAATTTCCCCAATTCCTTTAATCACTTAAGCTACCATTCTTCCTTTCAACTTAGTTTCCTAGTTTATTATACTTAATTCAATAGCTCTCTTTTAATAAAATTGAATTTAAACTAATAACCTAACAACTCTAAAATTAAACATAATTATTCAATAAGTAATTTTTTACTTACATTTGAAGTTGAAGAATTCAAGTTTAATAGTAGAAAACATTTATTTTCTAAAAACGATGGCAAATTTTCCTCTTTTTTTTCCCTTTCTTCTTCTTCATCCTCTCTCCCCCCCCCCCCCCCCCCCCCCCCCCCCCCCCCCCCCCCC
>NC_036239.1:22902124-22904925 GCF_002742605.1 Olea europaea var. sylvestris
CCCGCATCTCAGCTTCTCTGTGTGTGTTGTGTGTGTAAATGAATTGATATGGAATGAATTTGGTTAATATATATCCAATGCACCGCCTGGTATTTTTTGCTTTTAATTTCATTTTTCTTTTGGTGCCTAGCATGGCATTTTTGACTTTAGTTTTAGGTTTGACATTTTGCAAATAATTAAGGTATTACAATTTGTACTCTTTAAAATATTGTAAAAGAATTTGAAATTCCATTATATTGAATTATCTCTATCAATTATTAGGTAACTATAACTCAGGTTATTCAACCAAAAAGCAACGGTAAAACAAGAGTAATTATTTCATAAACAAGAACTTGTTAATTCTGATATAAAATTTGAATAAAGGACTATTACTGTAGTACCAAAAACAAATCTAAACCCATCTGGTTCAAAAATTTCCTATGACACACAAACACCATGTCCAAAAAGTACCATGACATTTCACACACAGACATTTCACACACAAACACCATGTCCTGCTCTCGGAGATGATGTGTGGGCAACAACTTTGCCACCGCCTCTTCACCACCACTACTATCACTACTATCAACGTTGTTACCACTTTCACCATCACCAAAGGTGACTTTTTTGCCGCTTTCTCACCTTGAAAACCAATTGGAATTGGGAATTTTGCCGCTTTCTTGACATTGAATCCAATAACCTTCCTCCAACTTGTTTGCTTTAAGTAGTTTACTCCATTCCTTTTAAAGAACAACAATTTTCAAGGTACCCCACCATTCCATGTGCAATATATAGTAGCTACCTTTTGGATCAATTGTAAAAACCTCGACACGTTTGAAATTCCTCAACAGAGGAGAGTGATTTAAAGGCTTTTTTGAATAAAATTTTGAGGTGGACCAATGATGAGGTTTCTACGGAGGTGCAAATATATATAGATGAGATGTGATGCACCTAGTGATACCAACATATACAATCAATCTTCGACTTTTTTTCTTTATGTTTGTAATGAAATAATTTTGCTAAATAAAATGGCTTAGCATATAAATCTTCCAACTCATCATCAAATCACAAACAGAAAAATATATAAACTCTTTAGAATATTTCTAGTGATTATTGTTGATTATTTTATTTTATTTATGTTTTTAATTACTTAGAGTCTGTTTTAGTTTGTTATTCAAGTGTATGTCTTTTACCTAGTCATTAGGATTTAGCTGTTGCAGATTGGTTAGTGGTCCCATCTCAAGCTATTATTTTGCTAAGTCTGTTGGTTGTATAGCCTATATATATAGGCTGATTTGTTGATGAATAAAGACACGGCAGTCAAAATTTCAATTCCATATTATGCCTTTAAGCTTTATGCTTGTGATTGTAACAGTGGTATCAGAGTTGGTTAGTGTGTGATAAAGTGAGTTGCAAGGGTTCACAAAAGAGAGGTTGACAGAGTCATAAATAGAGAGTCTTTGTCAGAAATGATTGTGAGTGAGCAGCAGCTATTTTTTTTTTCATTTGTTCTTCTTTTTTTTTTAATTTTTTTTATTGATTGCAGTAGCAGTAGAGAACAATGACAAAAACTTCGTGCAACCTGCAAATCCACGTTTTGATGGTCATTATGATCATTGGAGCATGCTAATGGATAATTTCTTCTGGTCTAAAGAGTATTGGCAGATTGTTGAAGTTGGAGTAGCAGAACCAGTAGCAGGCACGGTGTTATTAGACCATCAACGAACTGAACTTGAAGGACAATCGTTAAAGGATCTTAAAGCAAAGAACTATCTCTTCCAAGCAATTGATCACTCCAACTTTGGAAACTATTCTTTGCAGGGACAGGGGCGGACCCAGAGACTTCGAACTGTGGGGTCAAAAATGAAATTTTTTTCGAACAACATATCATTAATAAAAATAAATTCATATGCTACTACAATTGTAGCCTACGCGTTTTCATACTTTGAAAACGTCGTATAATTACATCGTTATCAATATTGTCAAGTACATCGCTTTCAATATATGCAACCAAACTATCACTTAACCATTGATCTCCCATTCGATTACGTAGTCGATTCTTGACAATCTTCATTGCAGAAAATACTCTTTCTACCGTAGCAGTTGCAACTGGAAGAATTAACGCCAATGTTACAAGCCTGTAAACTAATGGGTACACCTCATGTTTTTTCGTCACAACCAAGGTTTCTGCAAGATCATTAAGGCCTTGTAACCCTTCAAAATCTTTGTGAGAGCGCATATCAATAATATACGTCTGAATTTGCTCTTCAAATGCCAAGATCTCTATTGGTTTAAAATCTTTGGGATAATACTCACACAATTGAATTAACTTATCCTTGTTGAAAGCAGAGAATGAATTATCCGGACACAAGCATGCAACACAAAGGAGTAAGTCACTATTTACCTCAGAGAAACGATCATTCAACTCTTGAATTTGCATATCAATGATAGCATAGAAGAAATCCACACGAAAATGATGAAGATTTGTAATTTCTTGAGTGTTACGCCGTGAACGGCCTACAGGTATAAACATATCGTCCATATTGGGAACATCAATATTGTATCTTTCGCAGAAGCAGGAAACTGTTCTTAAAAATGATTCCCATTCATTGTCCCTCATTGCTTGAAGTCGTTCTTTACTTATTTTCACTAATTTCATAGCGTTGACAATATCTTGATCTCTTCTTTGTAATGATTTTGACAATTCATCTGAAATACCCAATACCTTTTTCATGAGATGCAAACTGAATACAAAATCAAATGTCAACATAGATCCCAACAAGATACGTGCTTCCCCTCGCTTTCCACAACTAGTATCATCA
>NC_036239.1:22911690-22921721 GCF_002742605.1 Olea europaea var. sylvestris
TCATCTTGAGGTGGTAGGATATTCAGATTCTGATTTTGTTGGATGTCAAGATGATTTGAAATCAACCTTAGGTTACATTTTTACATTAGTTGGTGGTGCTATTTCTTGGAAAAGTGCTAAACAGACTCTAGTGGCATCTTATACTATGCAAGCTGAATTTGTGGCGTGTTATGGGGCTACAGTTCAAGCCTTTTGGTTAAGAAATTTCATCTCTAGCATGAAAGTTGTTGATTCTATCTCAAGACCGATCACTATCTATTATGATAACAGTGCAGTAGTATTCTTTTCAAAGAATAATAAAAGTTCTGATGGGTCAAAGTATATTGACATCAAATATTTAGTGGTTAGAGACAGAGTCAAGGAAGGGCAGACGAAAATAGAGCATATCAATACAGAGGCAATGATTGCATACCTTTTGACTAAGGAACTCCCTCTAAAAGTCTATAAAACACATGTTGCTAACATGGGCATTGTGGAAACATTTGATTTTTTTGGTTAGTGGGAGTTAATTATGAACTATGTTTTGAGCTTGATCCCTTTGCGGGGTACGTAGACAACCCATATGTTTTCGGGTACAACCCCTTTTGATAGTAAAATATTTTTCCCCTATCCATAAATGATTTTGAGTATGCATTTGACTTATGTCTTTTTATAATATTATTGTGATATTGAGATATGATAGATAAATACATAAGATAAGTCTCTTTTAGAGACATGTGACTTCATTTTGATCAAAAGCATTATGAGGACCAATATGGATTAGCATAGTTTTTTTTTTTTTTTTTAATCATATTTGGTGCTAAGTTCATACCACATACTACCACATTGGTTGGAGGATGAGAATCTATGTCGATAAGGATGTTGGCATTTGTAATTGTGGAATGGTCTTACATCGTTTAATTGGTGTAATGAATTTCATATTCGGTGCTAATATTCTTGTTGGACCGGATCATGTTACATAAGGTGTCATCATTGGAGCTATACTTTTGTGGCCACCTATGTAGTCTAATCCGGGTGTTAAAACTTTATTATAGCAATCAAATGTTTGCCGAAGTGGGAGAATGTTGGAATAATTCCATATGTGGGTTTCACATTCGATTGCAAATTTTACGGGTTAGATGTATGGCTCATAATGATATTTGTGATTGAGCCCAATTTATTAAGTGATGAATTGAGCATTTTACACCTTACGGGTTGTGATTAGTTTGATGTGGTAATTTTAAGTATGTGGGCCGAAAATAAACCCTAATTAGAATTTTAGTCGTAATGGGACGGTTCAATTATTTTCTATATATAAATGCTAGATCCCCTCTCCTCTCCATATGCTTTATTAGCTTACCCCATTGATAACTAATACTTTGTGAGGAGTAAGGAAGGGAAGATCTGACTGCTATTACAACTATCATTCATATCAATAATGGCTTCTGCAGATATGAATTCATTTTATTAATTAATTATTTGGTGATTCTTGATTCTTAACATGATTAAATTAAATTCAACAGTGGAAAATCGTCGAATACGCTAAGGGTAACCATCTCCTTCTCCATTGGAACATCTTCATCAAACAGCAGATTCATGGAAACGCTCTTCTCCATTGCACTTAAATTTCTCTCTCTCTCTCTCTCTCTCTCGTTTTGAGTAAAATATTTTGTGTGTAAAGATGAATGGGGTAGGATGCATTTTTATATAAATGTTTATATGTTGATAATCCGATTCCAATTAAATATAGGAAACACAAAAAACTCCTGAAACTCATTATGGAATTATTTATCTCTCCAACGAATTTGTTTCCTTAAATCAGTAATTTGAATCAGTAAAAGGAAGCTTCTGTTCCAAGTAATTGCATGATTTAAATCACACTGGCAAAGACCACAGAAATTTTTTCTTGAGGATTCTATTATCCAGTAAGTTTGTATATTAATTATTCGCGTAATTATTTTATAGTAAAACACTAAATTCTTATGAATGGGGGTAAAAACAGTCGCGTCATATTTGTCTGAGGTGTGTTATTTTGGGTAATATGCTTAGGTATGTTAAGACTGTTGAACTATGAAAATTAAATTAAATTTATAGAGGTTTACGATATTATTAAAATGAGAATTTTTAAGGAGATAAGAGCTGGATCATCCTCTTACTACTATGTATATTAAAAAATAGTTGCATAGCAGAAATTATGAGAAAATTAAGCAAAATTCTTTCATTTAGTTTTTTATAAAATATTTTGCAATTGATGGTCACACGTTATTTGCATTGATGATCACAATGGAGAAGTCACTTATAGATTTGAAATTTCACATTCGGGTTACGTATGAGGTTCATTACTAGTTTTCAAAGTTCGTCCATATAACACATTAGTTTCAGTTTAAGTATGTATGTCATATTAATCATAAACCTTGTCGAATCTTCATATAACAATGTATATTCGAACAATACACGAGAAGTTACATGTTTGTACATAAAATATAACAAGTTTATACCAATTTAGGCCAAATATGATCATTAATGTTGCGGAGGTCATATTAAAACAACTATTGAAGAAAAAGTGCCTTACATGATTGTACTCAACCCAGTTAATTAAATTTATAGAGGTTTACGATATTATTAAAATGAGAATTTTTAAGGAGATAAGAGCTGGATCATCCTCTTACTACTATGTTTATTAAAAGATATTTGCATAGCAGAAATTATGAGAAAATTAAGCAAAATTCTTTCATTTAGTTTTTTATAAAATATTTTGCAATTGATGGTCACACGTTATTTGCATTGATGATCACAATGGAGAAGTCACTTATAGATTTGAAATTTCACATTCGGGTTACGTATGAGGTTCATTACTAGTTTTCAAAGTTCGTCCATATAACACATTAGTTTCAGTTTAAGTATGTATGTCATATTAATCATAAACCTTGTCGAATCTTCATATAACAATGTATATTCGAACAATACACGAGAAGTTACATGTTTGTACATAAAATATAACAAGTTTATACCAATTTAGGCCAAATATGATCATTAATGTTGCGGAGGTCATATTAAAACAACTATTGAAGAAAAAGTGCCTTACATGATTGTACTCAACCCAGTTTGCAACTAACAGGAAATAACTAAGGGTGTGTTTGAGCCCCATTATTTGACATAATAATGAGATGAATAATATTTTTTTTGAAAAATGAGTGGTTGAAATTTTTTTGATTTACGTGTAATATTATTTTATTGAAAATTGTGTGGTTAAAAGTAGGAGAGAGAAAAATTTAATTTAATATAATGAGAAATAATGGGGCTCAAACGAGGTGTAAACTTCATATATATATATATATATATATATAAGACGACATACACTATATCCAGAGTCACAAACATGGTATATTTCTTTTGCATATGTTGAGGATTTTAGTTTTGCACTCATTTGAAATCTGAACTTTGAGCTTTATCAATAAGGATTAAAAATCTAAAATCAAACAATCTTTGGATTGATATATAGTCCTCAGTGGGTTACAATTCTATGAATTTGAAAGTTGAGATCGAAACAGTTCAACTAAGAACGAAATGAATAAAAAGGATGAAGGGAATTTAAAACAAGTGTTTTGCTGTAACCATAGTTAAAATCAAATTAACAATGCAAAAAAAAAAAAAAAACCGTGGATAAAATGGATGAGAAGATTTAGACAAATAATCCTGATTTTGGACTTATCAATTCTAAGATAATAGCTGTGCAGCACTTGGAGCAGTACGGACACCTTCCACCCAGGGCTGGGGTACATACTGTCGTGTGGTTTATAACTTCTAAAATCTAGCTTCAGTTGTGCTAAATCAAGTAATCCTAAGCTACCTCCATTCCACCTCTAAATCTTGTATCCTAGTTCAATATGTCTTTGAAGATTTGACAGCAGAGAGGTTGTGTACTAAGATAACATTATAGGCACATTTGGTGAGGTGGACCAGATAGTATCATAAAGTATAAAGATGAAGTTTAAATCTTCTCCATTGTACTTAGTACTCAACTTGAACTATAGTTCTTAGCTAGATTTAAGTTATACATAGCTGAAAACAACCTTTATTTTTCCTTGGAACCACTTCAAATGAAGCCTATAGGACAATACCTTCATTAAATTCATTGTGGTTTTCTTGGCCATCACATTGTGACCAACGTTCTTCGATAGTGTCAATAGGATAAAACTCAAGACATTATGATCACTACTAAAAAATAGCTTTTCACCTACGAAAAATTACCAACGGATGCAATCCGTTGGTATTAGAAATGAATTATTTGTTGGTAAAAGTTATTCATTTTTAGTTACGATAATCAGCAACGGATTTTCCATTGGTAACGATGCTATCTCTTTACCAACGGATATTCAGTGCATCATGTGACCGTTTAATATTTTAATCTTTCACCTACGGAATATCCATAGGTGATGTATTAAATATTACCAACGGATGCAATCCATTGATAATTAGAAACGGATTACTCGTTGGTAATGGTAATTCACTTTCAACTACGATAATTAGCAACAGATTTTTCAATGGTAATGATGATATCTCTTTACTAACGGCTATTCCATGCCTCATGCAATCGTTTAACATTTGGATATTTCACCAATGGATATTCCGTTGGTAATTAAAAACGGATTATTCGTTGGTAAAAGTAATTCACTTATCTCACATCGAACGTTTACAACAAAGTCTCCGGAGTTGCCCTCTATAAATTAAAATGTGGTCCAATGAGTGGTTAAACAATATTTTGGCCTTTCAGTTCGGTTGACTAAAAATTAAAAAAAATTAGAATTATTAAATAAATAATAATAACAATAAAAAAAAAAAATATATATATATATATATATATATATATATATTTTACCATGCCTCACACCTATGCGGCTATTTACAACATTGATTTTTATCAATTGTGATGGTAGATATTTATCAATGGAAAGTTGGTTGGTATTTGTTAAGATTTTTACTAATGAAAATTTCGTTGGTAAAATATTCACACTTTACCAACGAAAAATTCGTTGGTGAAATGTTTACTCTTTACCTATGGTAAGATCCGTTGGTAACTATCAGCGGCCCTCAAATTAGCAACGAATTTGCAGTTGCAAATATTCTGTTGGTGAAGAGTAATAACAATGGATATTGAGATTTCAGGAACGGAAAATCCGTGCTTGAAGCTATGATTTTTAGTAGTGGATCGAAGAGTTTCCTTTCATCGTCCTTAGTTTTTTCCAGCTTTCATTCACAAGTGGATGGTGCAATTTTTTTACAGTATAGATAATCCTTGATCAGCATCTTCCAAAATGCAAATTCCATACCATCAAACTTATAGATCCTTAGGGACATTCCTTCTTCGCTATTCATTACTCTCAATCAAAATCAAAAGCTCTAATACTAATCATTGAGAATTCGAAACCCTAATATTATTCTACCAAAAGTAATCAATTTCCCAAAAAAAAAAAAAAAGTGCTAGATTTATAGAGGTTTGTCTCAACGTGAGATTACATCCCCTATCGCCGTTGCAGTAATTGACTAAGAAAGAAAAGCACACACTTGTCTTCTCTAAGCTCTCTCTGTCCCTCTATTTGATGGTTGCTAGAACACCTAAGGAGTTTTCCTATGTATAAGATAAAATAGGGCAAAATCAAATTTTATAATGATTTCGAGTCCTATTTATTTTCTCTTTGTTTTGGTACAGATGAATGGTGGATGTGTTATGGTAGTAGTGCACCAAATCTACAAACACTTGCAATTCGAGTACTAAGTCAAACATGTAGTTCGTCAGGTTGTGAGAGAAATTGGAGTATGTTTGAACATATTCATTCTAAAAAGAGAAATAGACTCGAGCACCAAAGGCTTAATGATCTTGTTTATGTGCACTACAATTTACGATTGCAACAATGATAATGTTATTTAAATAAATCATTTCATCCTTCTGTGATATTTTATTTTATTTTAAAATTTTGCTTTCTTTTACTTAAATTAGATTTTGATTAATTAATAATTGGCTAATAATTTTTGTTTAGGAATTATTTCAAAAGTCGAAATTATGATCCTATCGACTTTGAACGGTTTGTCGTTTATGACAATTGGGTATTAGAAGAGGAGCCACTGAATATGGTAGATGATGAGTTAGAGACATTTCGTCGTGATTTGAGTGCATGCTCTATACAAAATGATAAAAACGATGGTAATTGTTTGATTGATGCTATTGTTTCCTCTTTTTATTAAAGTATATATGATGTAACATTTAAATTTTACAACTATTTTTAGATGAATTACATTTTGATGATCTTGATCTTGATTGTGATGGAAACGACGACAATGGAAATGATACAAACAATGGAAATGAGGATTTTAGTATGATTGAGACTCCATCATTGGTGCAAGGAGAAGGAATTGAAGAATTTATGTCTGAAACCCCAGTATGGATGCGCTCTAACTCTTCTTAATTGAGAAAATATTGACTAACTTCAAATAATTTATTTTGTTAACATGTTCTTTATCCATGTTTAACTTTTAGTTGATGGTTTTACTTTTGCAAGAATATTCTTAAACTATATGAAGCTATCTTGTTAAACATAACCATATGAAGTAGTGTTTTCTTTTTTTCTTTTTAATCATTAATTGTTGGTTTTACTTATGTTTTTTTCTTGTTAATCATTATGATCCAGAATTTGTGAAATTGGGATACAAATAGATATTTAGTTAACAAAATAATATGAGATTAATTTAGTTATTAGTAGAAAATGGAAAAAAATAAAATAAAATTATTCAATGGAAATAGATAATAATTTTTTTAATAGGAATTGACCTGCCGGTTGAACCGCCGGGTCACCGGTTGAACCACTGACCCATTGACCCACTGCATTGTCTGGGTCGAGTTTGATAACTATGATTTCGACTACTTCATAGAATTTTACAAGTCCTTAATGAATTAGGCCCCAAAACTTAATAATACACACTGTCAACCTTGGATGACGATGATCTCAAACAGATTTAGTTGCAATTGACTTGAATAGATAGATACCTATTGGAACTCAAATTGTAATCAACGGATTAAAGTTTCTCATTTGTGTATCTTATCACTTTAGTTACATTGTAAATAGACATGTAACGTAGCTCATTTTGCATGAATGAAGTCATTATTCATATATTCACTTCTCTATATTAATCAATCATTCACAAAAGCTGTAAGTCAAAAAAAAAAAAAAAAAAAAAATAATAAAAAAAAAAAAAAAAAAAAAAAAAAAACTGCAGTTTTTTTGAACAAAAAAGACCTGAATAATTAGGTCAAATTTTGACATCAGAAAGTGGAGTTCTACAAACTGGACAAGTTCTGCTCTTTTTTAACCACAAAACAATGCAGTCATTGTGGAAGAAATGCGCACATTTAGCTATACGTCTTACTTTCTCTTCGGGATTGTATGCTTCGAGGCATATTACACAAGAACTATTCCCTTTTCCTGAAATGCTTTGGTTTTCCTCAACAACTACCAATTCTGTGTAGGATTTTATTTTGGAGTCATCAAGGCCCAATATCACTGGGCCTGGCTGCAGCATGGGCTGCGGCAATATGGTTGGTATGGTGGATTGAGACAAAGCAGCAGTAGCGGTAGAGTTGTGATCAGCACTTGCGTTGGCCTCATTTCTTCGTACTCTCATCTTGATCAAACGCACCCAACATGGTAACAGGAGTAGCACGAGTAGAAGAAATGATAGAATAAAGAGTGGCGATTTCAAATATGTTATCAATCTCGACTCACCTGTAAATATAACAAGGTTAGAGAACATCTGTATAAATTAATTAGGTTTTAAGGGTGATTTTCTCAATTATATTTCGAAAGAAAACAGCAGTAATGACTTGTTTGGTGAAGTGGAGTATATAATGCTACACCATATTTAAAATAGAAACTAAAATTTTGCCCGTCACACTATCTAATCTGTCGGCATACTAAACAAGTCCTACTGAATGATGATTATTTTTATAAAAAATAAATAATCAAGAATGATCTCTACCTGTTTCTTGAGGAGGAGATTGTGGATCACAATCTTTGCAATCAGAAACGTTCCAATGCAATGAAAGATCATCATTAATTCCTCGATACTCGAACTGACCCAGATACATGACTGGGAACAGGGAACTGCCTATAATCTTGCAACCATAATATTCAAATTCTTCTGGTGATCCATGGGATGTAGCAATTGTGGCATTTGTAGAATTGCTTAGGCAACCAATCGGCAAAGCATCATATCCCACGGGGCCTGCATTTGCAGGACAGGTATAAAATGTGTAGTTCTCATAAAAATGGGCCGTGAAAGGTGAGGATGAAAGATTCATAGAGTTATTCAGAAGTCTTCCTGGGAGGCAATTGCTGGGATCGTCAAGGTTTATTCTGTTGTCATAGTAGTTGATGTAAGTTATATAAAAATCACCAGAAAAAGGAAGATTTAGAATGGGTATTCCCTGATTACTGCACGTCAGGTTAATATAGGTACAATTATTTCCCGGTTCTTGGCCTTGTAATTTGAAAGGGTAATTTATTTGGATGTTGTCACAGAAAGAAGATGAACAGACATTCTGCGAATGGACAATCGGAAAGATTAAGAAAATGAA
This sequence comes from Olea europaea var. sylvestris, assembly GCF_002742605.1. NCBI lineage: Eukaryota > Viridiplantae > Streptophyta > Magnoliopsida > Lamiales > Oleaceae > Olea > Olea europaea. The sequence continues at coordinate 22,920,299 of NC_036239.1, forward strand.
GAGAAGAAATCCGAGAATTCCCATAATTTTCCAGAAATTTAAGTGTGTAGAGTACCTATGCACAGAAAGTTCAAGTATAAATAAGCCCGTGGGATATCCTTGCAAGATGATGTGTGAATTTCAGATGTATACAAGTTCTGCTCATTGTAGACATCGCCTGGAACAAGAAAAGTAAATTTACTGGAAGGACAGACAGATATGGAACAAGAATCCCTTTGTTTGACCCAAAATATAATTATTTGTCAAAGGTTAGACGTTGACACCTATAACGGGGAAGTAAACACAAGTCTCAAGTTTCGTACTTGTGCTTTCGTTGGTTAGCTTGCTTGGCAAAGTTCATGTTCTGATCTTTTGTTTTTCTCCGTATATGTTATATACATTTCATGATTTACTGTTGTGTCTTATCTCGTAAGATTGATTGGACAGTAATCTATAGCTAGTATTAACAAAGAGAAAGTATTATAATTAAACTTGTAGATTAATTCTGGAAGTAACCCTTGATATATGTAAAATTTATGAAAAGACAACAATAGTTCCATATTGATGCTACCAAAAATCGTACCTGTAGATTTCCCGAGCTTGATGACCGATGATGAGCACGAACGTGATCTTCCGATACCTGAAACAAAGGCAACGAGGTGTGTTCTTATCGCCCCTCCGATGCTTAAGTCAGAAAGGGAAATATATGAGTGAGGCTATATGCTGAAGAATAATAAAAACGTACCTGAACAATGGCCCAAGGTTCTGCTTTTATAGGAGTAGGTAGTGTACTCCTAGTAGGATTGTGTTGGTTGGATGTTTTTATCCAAGGAAATTTCTATTATAAAGAGTGTCCTACTTGTAATGGAATTGTTTGACGAGTGGTGTCAGGGTTGATGTAAAATCCTTGGGTGTTTAGGTTTGTTAGTTAGGTACCCAGGTCTTAGGAGGCATGTTGGTGGTGTATGTCTCGAGGACTATTCTCGAGGACATTTAGGGAAGGTAAATGTGTGCTCGAGGTATCTCGACGACTACGATACCTCGAGGACTTGGGTTACCCCGAGGACCATAAAAGAGAAATGAGGTGGGGGTATGTATTGAGTCCTTGGGGATACACTCCTCGGGTATATCAATATTGGCATAGTCACTGGCCCCCGTGTACTCGTCCTAGAGATCGAGCTCTTAGGATGGGGTGCACATGGGTTTTGTCATTTCTCGAGCCTTCGTTGAGAAGTGATGGCTGATGATATAGGTCGAGATATGACCGTTGCAGAGAGTGGCTTGGATTTGTGACACGTGTCTTCGTGGACGGTCGTAGATAGCGACCTTTGGCCTCCCATCGTTTTCACCTATAAATACTATTGTTCTCACCTTCATTTTTCACTTTTACCCACTATAAATCAGAGTTTTGCGAGGTCGTGCTCGAGAAAAACACTTTGGGAAC
>NC_036239.1:22921909-22925630 GCF_002742605.1 Olea europaea var. sylvestris
ATTCCCCTAGAGGCTACTCCCGAGGCCCAGGTTAATATGGTTTTTGAGTATCCCGACGAGCCCTGTAGGCTTAAAGAGCACACAGTCATAGCTGCAGCTAGGGAATACGGTATAATGCCTAACTGCGATGTTAGATTCCCAGACCCCGAGGATAGGATTGTTCGAGCACGACGATGGGAGTTTGTTATTTTCAGGGAGACCCTTAAGGCTGGCTTTAGGTGGCCCCTTCACCCTTTCTTTATTGCTCTATTAGTCGAGCACTCCATGTGCCCGGGGCAGTTAGTGCCCAACGCCTGGAGAATGCTCGTTTATTTTTTTATAGCATGTAGATACTTAGGTATCGAGCCTAACATTAGCCTCAGTAAATTAGTGTTCGAGCTTAAGAAGCATCCCCGATACACTTGTTTTGGTTATCTCTCGACGATTGGGGGTTTTAAAGTCCCAAGGATGGCGAGCTCCTTGAAGGGATGGAGGGAGGGGTGGTTTTATGTTATAGCCCAAGAACCCGATCTTCCTTTCTGGCCTGATTGGGGAATCCCCGACGTCGAGAAGTTCTGTGAAGGCCAGGTGTATCCGGATGTTTTGGAAGAGCATAGGAGGATGCTGGTCGAGCTCAGCCCCCTTTTCTCGACGATGAAGGAGATTGGGGAAGAGGTTATAGACCTGGCAGATATTAGAGGCGTCGAGGGTAGGGATGTTTAATTATTATTATTTTTTGAAAAATACCCTGACCTTGTGCTCGTTCTAAAATGTTGATAAATTTTTGCAGGTATGTCTTTTGATCCTCGGGCCCTTCGGAATTTTGTAAGCTCAAGGGGGAATGCTCATCCACAGGGACAGCCCCCGAGGAAGAAAAGCAAGAAGAGGCCTCGAGGGACTCCTGAGGGTGCAAGGGGGCCTGGCGAAACTTCTCGAGCGGATCCACCAGTCTCGACCCCTCAGCAACCGAACCTCAGGTCTCCCACTCCTCGGGTCGTCACTCCTCGGCCTCCTTCTGAAGTGGTTGACCTCGAGGATGACCCGTCTCTCACCGGGGACTTTGAGATTTGCCACCTCGCTCCTGAGCTCGTAAACAAATACAAAGAGGAGGTCAAGCTCGAGGATGGGATGAGGGTCCTCGAGGGTCTTACAGTGAGGGTAATCTTCGAACTTTTGACTTTAGCCTCGAGTTTATTGGTCGAGCTTAACACTTGACATTTTCTTCATTTTTTCCAGATGTTGAGTATAGCTCGAGGACTCTCTCTGCAAGGGCTCGAGGAGGCTAAGAGGGCAGCTGGGGTCGAGACGTCCATGGCCTCTAAGGACAGCAGGATCCAAGACCTCGAGGCTCAGGTCGAGGTTTTATTGAAGGAGCGTGATGACGCGAGGAGGGAGGCTGCAAAGGCCAGGGATGACTTGGTTGCAGCAAAGGATGAGGTCGAGGGCGCGAGGCTCGAGCTCATCCAGAAGACAGAGGATTTCGGGCGCGAGCTCGAGGCTGTCAGGGAGAGGGCTTGGGAGGAGTTTAAAACCTCCGAGGACTGCGACAAGATAAAAGGGGAGTATGCGTCGGGGGCGTACTTCCATGCTCTGAAAGAAGCCCGGGCCTTCCTCAGGCAGAAATTGCCCGACGTCACTCCTGATGACCTGAAGATGGTGCCCTCCATTGCTGATACATTGGAGCTCTCGGGTTCGGAAGATGGAGGAGGATCTGGTGGAGATGATGAGGATGGTCTTGAGGACGACGTTGAGATCGACATCAGCAACCTCGATCCTCCTCTTGGCCACATTGGATGACTTCCCCACCCCGATCCTTTGTAATTTTTTGTTTAATTTCGACAATGTAGATTGATCGAGGACTATGTATGTTTAGTTAATTTATTCGAACTATTTATCTCGACCTCTTGGACTCCATACAATCGAGCAATCAAATTCGAAACTTACTGCTCACGCGATATTGAAGTGTTTACTCGAGGATTCCACAACTCGAGCGTATTTAAGGGATTAAAAGGTGAGACGTACATTCTTGAGCACAAAAATATGATGATGTGACATTCTCGAGGACTGTAAACCTCGAGAACAATTAGTCTTAAAAAATGAGGCCATTCTCGAGGACCGTAGTCCCGAGCACAACCAAACTTTAAAAAATGAGTGACATTCTCGAGGACTGTAATCCTCGAGCACAACTAAACTTTAAATTGTGACATTCTCGAGGACTGTAATCCTCGAGCACAACTAAACCTTAAAAAGTTGGGTTGTGATTTCCTCGAGGACGGTGATCCTCGAGCACACTAACTTTAAAAGGTTGTAATGTGAGATTCTCAAGGGTGTCCAAAATAATGTGGGATTTTTGTATTTCCCTGGGCGATACTTTAATGGTTTACACTTGAGTATATGATCAAGGCCTTTTGTGCTTGCGTAGGGCAAGGCTTTGGTGCTTGCTTGAGGCAAGGCTTTTTGATGTGCTTGCCAGGGGCAAGGCTTTTTGAGTGCTTGCCTGGGGCAAGGCTTTTTGAGTGCTTGCAAGGCTTTTTAATGTGCTTGCCTGGGGCAAGGCTTTTTGAGTGCTTGCCTGGGGCAAGGCTTTTTATTGGCTTGTCAAAGACAAGGCTTGAAGGGGCTTGCTTGAGGGCAAGGCTTAAATTGGCTTACTCGAGGGCAATACTTTTATTGGCTTGTCAAAGACAAGGCTTAAAAGGGCTTGCTTGAGGGCAAGACTTATATTGGCTTGTCAAAGACAAGGCTTGGAGGGGCTGTTATACCCGATGTTTAGATTTATTGATTGTTTGGACTGGACTTGGATTTATATTGCATCCAAGCTGCCTACGTATCCAAACGGAATCAAGTCGAACGTAGTTCATTACAAAAGAGAACGGAAAACATGCATGGGCACGCAAGCCCGCTAAACTAGAAATAAAATGCAGAAAAAGAAAATCTCCTTAAAGGCGTCGGGAATTTTACTTGTAATATATTTTCAGATTGTTGGCATTCCAGGGCCTCGGAAGAGATCTACCCGAAGTGTCTCTTAGGCTGTATGCTCCCTTGCGAACCTGCCGTATGACCTCAAAGGGCCCTTCCCAGACGGGCCCGAGCTTCCCTGGGGGGTGGCCTGCTGCTTCTGCCCTCCTAAAGACCAAATCGCCAGCTCTGAACCTCCGACCCTTGACTTTGCGATTAAAATGTTTTGCTGTCTTTGCTTGGTAAGAGGCCACTTTTATAGCGGCTTGCTCCCGTACTTCTTCCAAGAGATCAAGATGTTCAGTTGTATGCTCTGAGGTTTCTGGCACGAGCCTCCTATGGCTTGGCAGTCTAATTTCCACTGGGACCATTGCTTCAATGCCATAAGCTAACATAAAAGGGGTTTCTCCTGTGGTTGTCCTATGAGTTGTTCTATACATCCAAAGTATAGAAGGCAGCTCGTCGGACCAAGAACCCCTAGCATCGCTTATTCTTGTTCGGAGGTCTTGCAATATGATTCGATTTGTTACCTCGGCCAGACCGTTGCTCTGAGGATGCGAAACTGATGTCAGACGGTGATCAATTCCAAGGTTTGAGCAAAAGTTTCTAAACTGTTGGTTGTCAAATTGCCTGCCATTGTCGGTGATGAGGACCTTTGGTATCCCAAACCTGCAAATGATAGACCTCCAAGTGAAGGCTCTTAGCTTGGGCTCCGATATTGTGGCGAGAGGTTCGGCCTCTACCCATTTTGTGAAGTACTCTACTGCTACAGCAACAAACTTTA
>NC_036239.1:22926035-22926330 GCF_002742605.1 Olea europaea var. sylvestris
CCATGATGTCGAGGATTTGACTGATGCTGGGTTCTGTGATGATTTTAATGTGAACTGTTCTGTCAAGGCTGTCTACCCCCATGAACACAAGCCTGGATAATGCGTCGACTTTTTCGTTGTCCTTTCGAGCAATTTTTGCAATTTCACAACTCTTGAATTTTCGCTGAAGATCCTGAACCTTCATACAGTACAAACTCATTTTCTCCTCCTTCCTTTCAAATGATCCTTCAATCTGTCGGACCACTAGCTGTGAATCGCTGATTACCTTTACGAACTCGAGCTCTAGGCAAAGGGC
>NC_036239.1:22927402-22941997 GCF_002742605.1 Olea europaea var. sylvestris
TTGCTCTTGACCACCATGTCATCAACGTACGCCTCCACATTCCTTCCAATCAAGTTAGCAAAGACTTTGTTGATGAGTCTTTGGTATGTTGCCCCTGCATTCTTCAAACCGAAAGGCATGACCTTATAACAGTATATGGCGGAATCGGCCATGAATGATGTCTTTTCTTGATCTTCTTCGGCCATGAGGATTTGATGATAACCTGAAAATGCATCCAAAAAGCTGTATAGCTTATGTCCAGACGTGCTATCCACCAAATTGTCAATCCGCGGTAGGGGATAACTATCCTTTGGACATGCTTTATTAAGATCTGTGAAGTCAATGCAGACCCTCCACTTACCATTGGCCTTCTTTACTAAAACAACATTGGCAAGCCAATCGGGATATTGGACCTCCCGAATGAATTGAGCGCTGACGAGTTTGTTAATTTCTTCGCGAATGACCTCCCGTCGTTCTGGGGCAAACTGCCTTTTCCTCTGCTTCACTGGTCTGGCCCCTGGGCTAATGTTAAGCCTATGGACTGCAATTTTAGGGTCTATCCCTGACATTTCCTCAACCTTCCAGGCAAAAAGGTCAATGTTGCGAGATAAGCAACTAACAAGTTCTGTTTTTAGGGTGACGTCAGTTCTGTCTTCAGGGTGACGTCAAGATCCTGACCAATCGTCACCTTCTTATCATGCTCGAGCTCAATTTCCATCAATTCTTCGACAGGAGCGAGTCTGACTTGTTGCCCGTCCTCGGGATCCATCCTCGAGATTTGCATGACGTCGTTATTTATTTCCCGAACACTGGCAACATAGCATTGTCTGGCAGCTGTCTGGTCTCCACGGACAACCCCAACGCCATTACTTGTTGGAAACTTCATGGCTAGGTGGAAGGTGGACACAATGGCTTTAATCTTGTTCAGGAGTGGTCTTCCCAAAATTGCGTTATAGGCCATTGAGACACGTACCACTTGAAAAGATGTCATCTCCGTAACCTGTTTCTGGCCAGAACCCAAAGTTAGTGGAAACTCAACTACACCCTCTGGAGTGATGACTCCTCCACCAAACCCCTGGAGAGGAGTTTTAACCGCTTTGAGCTGGTGAGATGAGATTCCCATTTTGGCAAAAGCTTCTTGTGAAAGTATATTGGCCGCACTCCCGTTGTCAACCAAGACCCTCTTTACTTCGAAATTGGCCACAATCGCTGAGATTACCAAGGCGTCATCATGTAGAAGTGATACGTCTTCTAAGTCTCCGGTCCCAAAAGTAATATCCTCCAGCTTTCCCTGAGGCATCCCAGAGGCCAAGACATATCGTCGGGCATATTGTTTTCTTCCACTGTTGGAGTCTCCTCCCGAGGCAATACCTCCAATGATGATATTGATGGTTCCAGCAGTAGGTTGACCATCCCTTTTTGCCTCAGGGTCTTTTTCCCTGCCACGATCATTCCTCGGGCGTTTGTCGTTACCGACGTAGGAGCTCAGGAGTCCTCTTTTAATAAGGGCTTCAATCTCCCGTTGCAGGGCCTTACAGTTCTCCGTGGTATGCCCGTGATCCCGATGGAACTCACAGTACTTGTTCATGTCCTGGATTCGGGTGGTGACCTCATTCTGACAGGCCATTTCAGTTCCTTCATATCCTTGATCTCCATCAATATATTGGTCTTTGACGTATTTAAACGCGTGAACGACGTCGGGGGAACCTCCTGTCTCTGTTTTTTCCGATGCTGTTCTTCACGAGGGTTCGGGTCATGCTGTCTTTTATGCTCGACCCTGTCATGGGATGGTCCAACCTTTCTCGGGTTCAGTGTTTCCTCCATATTTATGTACTTCTCGGCTCGGGTAAGAAGCTCGATCACTGTCTTTGGCGGAGTTTTGGATAAAGACATCTTGAAGGCCTCACACTTTATGGCATATGTGAGGGCAGAAACCGCTGCAGTTATGTGTAGGTCGGGAATCTGAAGTCTTTCCTTGTTGAACCTGGTCATGAAGTCACGTAGGGTCTCATTTTGCCCCTGTCTAAGTTGCATGAGGAAACCCGCTGTCTTCCTGATGCGTTTGCTGCTTGCGAAGAAAGCGGAGAACTTGTCCGCCAAATCCGAGAATGAGACTATGGAGTTGGACTCTAAGGTTGAGAACCAATCCCTAGCGGCATTCGTCAAGGTTTGCGGGAAGGCCTTGCACATCACCTGATCTGGTGCGACCTGTAAATTCATGACGTCCGTGTATATGTTCAGATGATTGATTGGATCGGTGGTCCCATCACACTCTTTGATCGTCCGTTGCAGGCCAGCTGTAATTCCTTCTTGAATGATCCGGGCAATATCACCGGAATCCATAGCGATCGATCTCAAGCCCAATGTCATATTGCGAATACCCGAGGTTCTTACTCCGTCGGATGGGGGGTTTGGAGCTCGAGCTCGAGCATCAGCCATAAAACCCCCCTGGGGTGCCGGTGTGGGTGATGGATGCGAATTTCTTTGACTTAGCAGCTGAGTCAGTGTGGCGACCTGTTGTCTGAGCTCTTCAAAGGCTCCAGTAGTGACGACTGCCGGCTGGGGCTCTGGCACTTCTGATGATTCCTCTTGAGGAACAGGGATATCCTCAGGAGGGGGTTGGTTTGGAGCGGATGAGCTCGCGGGTGGAAGACCTGATCGTGTGTTTACCATGGCTTTTGGTAGCGCTTCCCACAGACGGCGCCAATGATGCTACCAAAAATCGTACCTGTAGATTTCCCGAGCTTGATGACCGATGATGAGCACGAACGTGATCTTCCGATACCTGAAACAAAGGCAACGAGGTGTGTTCTTATCGCCCCTCCGATGCTTAAGTCAGAAAGGGAAATATATGAGTGAGGCTATATGCTGAAGAATAATAAAAACGTACCTGAACAATGGCCCAAGGTTCTGCTTTTATAGGAGTAGGTAGTGTACTCCTAGTAGGATTGTGTTGGTTGGATGTTTTTATCCAAGGAAATTTCTATTATAAAGAGTGTCCTACTTGTAATGGAATTGTTTGACGAGTGGTGTCAGGGTTGATGTAAAATCCTTGGGTGTTTAGGTTTGTTAGTTAGGTACCCAGGTCTTAGGAGGCATGTTGGTGGTGTATGTCTCGAGGACTATTCTCGAGGACATTTAGGGAAGGTAAATGTGTGCTCGAGGTATCTCGACGACTACGATACCTCGAGGACTTGGGTTACCCCGAGGACCATAAAAGAGAAATGAGGTGGGGGTATGTATTGAGTCCTCGGGGATACACTCCTCGGGTATATCAATATTGGCATAGTCACATATAATCTAGAATTTTCTGTTCTTACACAATTTCTGATATTCTACTTCCTCTCTTTGTCTGACTCCTCCCAAAAAAAAAACTAGTTGGTGCAGATTTCTTTTTTTTTCCTGTGCTTTTGCAACCAAATCTTATTCTTATTTGTTCACACCTGGATTTGGCTTTGTAAGCGAAAAATGCAGTCAACGAATGGAAATTATTCTGGCTTAGCCCCTGTTTGGCCTCCATTAAATTAAATTTTATTTTTCTCACTCCTATTTTCAATCATACAATCTTCTATAAATTAATATTACACGTAAATCGGAAACTTTTAATTCTTTTTCAACTATCCATTCTTCAAAAAAAAAAAACACTATTCCACTCATTAAACTTTGAAATGCTCGACATCCAAATGGCAGCTTAATTTTATCTTGAGAAGATGTTAGTATGAAACTCAATTGCGTTGCACACCATGATCAGTATCCGTACTGAAGAATGACATTTTATAGAAAATAACACATTAACACCTTCAAATATTAGATACAAGATACAATTCTCGAACATTATTTTTTTTGTAGGATTCATCCTCAAGAAACGAATTAGACTTGTGATAGAGAACTCGGGTCGTGAAAATATTACCACTTTCCATAACAAGAGGATAAAAGATCATCATAAATTATAAGGGTAATTAGCACAAAACATCCATACCTTTCGATTTTTTGTGGAAAACATCCATGCTTTTCGTTTTTTGGCGAATTACACCCTCACCTTTACCTTTTTTTGCGCAAAATGTCCTTATGTCAACTTTCCGTTAAAATGCTCCGTTAAATCAAAGGGTAATTAGTACAAAATGTCCATATCTTTCAATATTATTGTGTAAAACGTCCATACTTTTCATATTTTGGCATAATTAGCACACAAGGTCCATACTTTTCAATATTATTGTGCAAAACGTCCCTATCTTTCATTTTTTAGCATTTTCACCTTTACCTTTCATCTTTCATTGCGTAAAAGGTCATTTTCATCTATTTTTTCAATAAAATGACGATTTTACCCTCCTATGCAAATAAAACAACAAGAAAAGAAAGGAAAAATAAATAATTAATTGCAATCATAGTCCTAAATTTTTCAAAACATTACAGATAAATCCTAAATTCTCCACTACTGCCACTTTTACAACCCCACCAAGCCACCACCTATAGATCTATATAGCACCACCTTTCGGTCACAACACCTATCATACTCCACCACCACAAGCCTCGCCTCACTCTCCCCAATATTCTCCTCCATGCTATTGGTCATTAATCTGTCCGAAACAACCACATTATGGTCGTGGAGTCCTGTGGGCATGGTGGCTGAAAGATGGTGTTATGTGGATTTATAGTTGACAGCTTGATAGGTTATGAAAGTGGTCGTGGTTGAGAATTTATGATTTCTTTGTAATTTTTTAAAAATTTAAGGATTATGGTTGTAGTTGGTAATTCATTTTTTCTTTTTGTTTTATTTGAATAGGAGGGTAAAATTGTCATTTTATTGAAAAAATGGATGAAAATGACTTTTTACGTAATGAAAAGCGGTAATTGGCACAAAACGTCCATACCTTTCAAATTTATTGTTGAAAACATCCATACCTTTCATTTTTGACATTTTTGCCCCTACCTTCCACAGTTCTTTGCACAGAAGGTCTTTTTGACTATTTTACCCTCCATTGAAATGAAACAAAAAGAAAAGAAAAGAAAAAATAAAGAACTAATTGCAATTATAGTCCCAATTTTTTTTAAATATTATAAATCAGTCATAATTTATTGTGAACTAAAAATTTTTAAAATTAAATAGAGAAAAGAAACTTGAATGTACAGGAAAATAATCAAGAAATGGATAATTTTTTTTAATCATAACTAATGGAAATGAAAATTTTTGAAGATTACGTGATTTTTGCCTCAAGCCTTCCATCTACTCTTCACTGAATAAAAATTGAGATTTAAACTTACCCATTTTTGAAGATTTCCAGTTTCATTAGCTATGGTTCTAAAATTTCTCTATTTCTTGATTATTTCTATGTACATTCGAGTTTCCCTTCTTTTTTTTTGGGTAATTTAAAAATTTTTCAGTTCACAATAAATTGTGACCGATTTGTCATTTTTTCGAAATTTTTGGACTATTATTGCAATTAGTTCTTTATTTTTTTTATTTGAATGGAGGGTAAAATTGTCAAAAACTAATGAAAAAATCCTTCTGCGCAAAGAAATGTAAAAGGTAGGGACAAAAATACCAAAAAATGAAAGGTTGGGACGTTTCCACAATAAACTTGAAAGGTAGGGACGTTTTGTGCCAATTATCCCAATGAAAGGTGAAAGGTAGGGGTGAAAATGTTGAAAAATGAAAGGTAGGGACGTTTTGCACAATAACATTGAAATGTAAGGATTTTTTGTGCTAATTATGCCAAAAAATAAAAGATATAGACGTTTTACACAATAATATTGAAAAGGTAGGAACCTTTTGTGCTAATTAGCCATTGATTTAACGGAGCATTTTAACGGGGAGTTGATAGAAGGACGTTTTGCGCAAAAAAAAGTAAAGGTGGGGGTGTAATCCGCCAAAAAATGAAAGATAGAGACGTTTTCCAAAAAAACGTCGGAAGGTAGGGACGTTTTGTGCTAATTACCCTTTTAATTTATAGTGAACTGCTGACCAATTTTCTTCATCGTACACAAGATATGAAAGAAGTCGTGTATTTTGGTAACAGAAAAGAACTCCAAAGTCCAAACTACAAGGCATGAGAGCAACTACAATTGAGTCCTTCAATCAAAAGCATTTCTTTTTTTTGGGGAAACTTAACAGATGATGGTCAATATAGTTGGATATTTGACAGACTAATTTTTAAGTTTTCTTTGATAGAAAAAGAACAAGGAAAAAAGGGAAATGCGAAATGGTCATCTTAAGGAACTTGGTTCGTTATTCCTTTGGCCATGAGTCAGTAGGCCAACGGTTGGTGTTGGGTCCTCCATTAGTCATACGTGGCTGTGATGATCATTGCACATGGTCCGATCCTACCTATGTGGCGTCCGCGCCGGGAGCAGATGTAACACATTTAATGCAGAATAATTCGAGATGTTACTGAAAGCTCAAAACATAAATCCGAAAGTCACTTAGTTTTTGCCAACTATCCTTCCTTTTAATGCCAGAATAAGGCCATACTAAACATTCTCTAAGTAAGTGTTGTAACAACACATGCTTGTCTTTCATATTTATCATGTCTATCTAGATTATTATTAATGTTTAATTTATTTCTTAATTAATATAAATATATTTATCGTGACTAATTATATATTTTTTATAATTAAATGTGTTCTAGACACTCTAAATGATTGATGTGACTATTAACTTAAGCTTAATATGATTAAATTACATAATACATTGGTTTACTATGTGATCTTAACTCTTCTTGTTTTTGTATTGAATTTAGTATATTTCCTCTTTTCAATAAGTGCATTTACATAATACATTGGTTTACTATGTGATCTTAACTCTTCTTGTTTTTGTATTGAATTTAGATGTATTTCCTCTTTTCAATAAGTGCATTTTTGAGTAATTTAATATAAAATTATTATTTGAACAACAAAATGGGTTTCAAACCAATAAAATAATTAAAGGATTTAAATAAGTTAATAAGATAAATAAGGAGTGTTAAAATTTATTTCCATAAATTATGCCAATTAATAATTGTCACTAAGTTAGAAAATAAGACTTTACCTATTTTCTTCACCGCCTTACATGTTAAATTCGGCTCCATCATATTCATGAATGAATTGGCATTTTGAATTCTGGAAAATTAGAATGGTGGTAAGGTATGAAAATTTATTTATTATTTTGCTCAATTGTTTAATTTTTCAAAAGCAATCATGACATTTTATTTGATTAGTATTAAAATAATGTTTATATTTCATTTTATACATGAAATGAGCGTGCCATTGATTGCGCGCGTGTGTGTATATATATATAAATATATGTTGTATGTATATGTATAGATGAGTGTGTGCACATTATATGTGCCAGTATATCTATAAATTTGTATTTGTGTGCACAGATTGTGTGCAGTTATATAAAATTTGTAGGAAAATAGATTTATTATTTTAAAGATGTTATATAAGGATTTATTATTTTAACAATTACTAATCTATTATTTTTATAATTATTGAACAAATTATTACCTATTTGAATGACGAGTGATTTTAACTTTAAAATTGATAGGAATGTCAATCCTATTCACACGTAGGTTTTATTTCTATTTTTACAACAACAATAATAAATCAGTTAATTTAATAGAGTAATGATTCATGTTACATTTCAATTGTAAATTTGTCAAAGTTATTAAATAAAAGGTAATGAAATCGGATTTTGGTACATTGGCTTCATAGGTGGCTAGGGATATCCACACTTTGCCATTCAAGAAAAGTTAATTTCTCATGACATATGCATCCATGAGCATACAGGAAGTTTAAAAAAAAAAAAAGTTTTCAAATGTCAATGAGTCAATGAATGTCTTAAAAAGATGTGTATCCCAAATATTTTGTTACAAGGTATATGTCTATGTTATGAAAGATGTGAGTGGGAAATGGAGCGTGGGGGACTGACGCACTCGACCAATGATCAATGTTTAATATTCAATGATAATGGGGGACCGACGCACTCGACCAATGATCAATGTTTAATATTCAAAGATAATGTTAATGTTAACTGCTTTGTGGTACCACCGGTAGGATTTGGTCAGATTCCAAATAATAATTGCGCACCGCATTCTGGTTGGCTAGGCGATACACCAAGTCAGCTCACGATGTCAAAGTTAAGTTTTTAAAGAAATGAAAGAAATATGATACATATTGAGAAATACATTTATCTTAAAGTAATTCATGTGCATATCACAATCATACATCATATGCATGAAGTTTGCTTATTGAGCGTTAGCTTATTCCACGTTATCCTCTCAAATTTCAGATGATGAAGGCAAGATGATTCGAGAAGACTACTTGTGGTGAGACGGACTCGGTACTGATACATTTAATGTTGACTCAAGTTGAAATAAGTTTAATATTTAATTCGACCATCTTATATTTTTATTAAACATAAATGTTTTCTAAAATTCTTTCCTTAAATGAAAGTCGTTAATATTTTTATGTTAAAGAAATATTTATAATCAGTTTTCGCATTTATGGTTTTAAGAGGAAATTAAATTATAATACTTCTTGTTAGGTTTACTTGTGATTGGTAGTTTTGTGAACAAAAAGGTTCAAATTGAAACAGTGTTAAAGTCGAGGAGTCGTTGCAGTATTGTAAAAAATGTTGGTAGGTTAGGGTTTAATATCAAAACAAGGAAGGAAGGATCGCCACATTTTCATTTGATTCATGCTAACACACTGCTCGAGTGGCACATGTATAGAGAACGTCCCTGGCTTCTCGCCAAGCCTTAGGTCGAGCGAAAGATCACCACTAGCTTTTCACTAGATGGTCGATTTTTCCTGCAAAACACTAATTCTCATTTTTTTGAGAGTTTTAGCAATTCCAGACTACCCAAAACATTCCACATATAAGTATCTGTGCCGTTTCACAAAAAAGCTTAGATTGTCCATTAGACAAACCACTTGCATCCTTAAAAAATATACAATCCATTCTTCATCAACTTTGGTGATTGAAAAACATCAAAACCTGAAATTCAAACTCCAAAATCAAAAGCTTTCAGATGATCTGTCAAGAGTTGAAGATCAAGGAAGGTAACCAAAGTTCTGATCGTTGGAGAACGAAGAATTCTCAGGTAATCCACTGGAGATAGATGAGATCAAAATCTGGGAGTTGGTGCAGGAGCATGCAACCCAGGAGGGTTTTGAATATTGCGGTACACGACGATAGAAAGAATGTGTATTGGTTTAGTCTGGTGTAAGTTGTGTTCATTTATAGTGGATTCATACTGGCTTGTGCATAGAGTTTTACCCAGTTTAGGGTTTCTCCGTCATCAAATTTTATGTGTTCTTTACTTTCCAGCAATTTATTATACTGCATTAATTCAACATAGGGTACATTGCATGTGAATTGGACTGGACTAATTAATAATCATACTGTGATGCAATTATTAACTGAAATTTGGTAAATTCCATGCAACTACCTATGCACCCCCCTCTAGGTGTTATGTGGGGCGAATTGTATAACTTTCACTTCTAAATCTAGGTATCTAGATTTGGGGTGTTACAAGTATAGATGCTCTTTGTCTACTGTATACAATATTTGTGGGATTATGTTCGAAAAAATGCACAATCCAATGCTGGTGGTTCCAAACAAAACACAATAGTTAACGCTGCCAAAACCTTCTATTATTTCACTGCAATTTGCAAGGAAAATAAATATATATTATTTTCTCCATTACAATTTTCGACCATGGATAGCAGAGACATCTAATTTGTTTGTTTAGTACAAACCAAGGGATTCATTATTTCAGATCTATCCGTCCTATGTGAAATATCTATGTAAAGTCCATAGCATCCTCCCATAAAATGCCACGGGCATATTTATAGTTGAAGCCTGCCTGTGCATTGTCCATCCCGCTCTACATCCGCAATTAGCTGGAAGGCAGGAAAACATGGGCATTCTCAAATTTCTTCTCTTTCTTTTGTCAATGTTTCCAATTGTCCATTTTGAGTATGCTTGTCCATCTTCTTTTGGTGGAGAGGTTCTAATATATTACCCATTCATATTAAAAGGCCAAGAACAAGGAAATAACTGTACCTATATTAACCTGACATGCAGTAATCGAGGAATACCTATTCTAAGTCTTCATTTTTCTGGTAGTTTTATGTGAGGTATATCGACTACAACATCCGAAGAATAGCACTCTATGATCCCCGAAATTGCCTCCCAAGAAGGTTTATGAATAACTCTATGAACATTTCATCTTCACCTTTCATGACCGAATATTTCGAGAACTACACATTTTATACCTGTCTTGTAAATTCAGACCCAGAGCAATACTCTGCTTTACCAATTGGCTGCCCAAGCAATTCTACAAATGCAACTGTTGCTACATGTGACCACAAGCATTTGAATTTCTTGGGTGCAAAAGTATTGGTAGTTCAGTCTACCCCGTCATGTACCGTGGTCAGTACCAGTTATATGAAATTTATTGTGATATTTTATTGACATGGAATGTTTCTTATTGCTAAGATTGTGGTCAACAACCAGGTCCTCAAGAAACAGGTAGAGATTCAGTATAGTTTATGAAATCTATTGTTGTCGACATAGGGATCTAACTCATTTTGTTCATATCTTCTCTAACCTTTAATAACGAGTTTATTTGTTTAGTAGGATCACGGTGAATATTTTCAATCACCCTTCTTTATTCCATCTTTTCTTCTACTGGCGTTGCTCTTTGTATCAAGTTGCATGCGTCTAATCAAGCTGACAGTTGGAAGAAATGAGGCCATTGAAACAGCAGATCACAACTCTAACGCCTCCGCTTCTTTGCCACAATCCACCATGCTCACAATAATAACATCGAGAGAAGGTAGCGTGATTACAAGCCTTGATGACTCCAATATAGAATTGTGTATAGAATTGGTAGTTGTTGGGAAAAATTAAAGCACTTCAGGGAGTAGGAATAGCAATAGCACTTGTGCAATATGCCTAGAATACAATCCTGAAAAAAAAGTAAGAAGGATAGCTAAATGTGGGCATTCCTTCCACAATGACTGCATTGTTCTATGGTTAAAGAAGAACAACACTTGTCCAATTTGTAGAACTTCACTTTCTTATGTGATCAGAGCATAGCATATTCTTACTTTACAATTACTAAATGTTTCTGTATAGACTAAAAATATTAAGAAAATATTTCCACTAATTTAAAATAACAACAATGTGGTGAAAGGGATTGGTTAGAGGGGGTTCAACAAGAATGATGAAATTTAGGATGTTTTAAATAAATTTTTTCGTTGTTTAAAAGGGCAATTTAGGCCTTTCATGCGTATATTTGGATCATAAGCTAGAAACTTCTACTTGTCTAGGCTTTTTTTTGGAGCTCGAACTCATTGACTAAACTAGTCAAGACTTGGAACACTGAGACACTTCACCAGTCGCTATATTCATGTTGTGCAACATCGTGTACAGTGTAGCGCAACTAAATGGATGTTACTTTTTCTTTCCAACTGCCATTTGATGTGTGTTAATGCATATCTCTGTCCATGTAGAATGTTTAAGTTATTAATGTATAACTCTTCTTCACTGGGACTGGTATAGGTTGTAACCTCAATTTTTGGTAATGTAGTGGAATCTCATGAAAATTGTGTTAAATATTAGCAATCAATAATAAAAGTTACAGTATATTAGTAACTCGCTTTCATATACAGATCATTATTTTCCATGGCTGAAGCTTTTAAAGAAAACAATGTGCTAGAAATCTGAAAAGGATATCAACTAAAAAACTTCTTGCTCACACTTTAGACCTATATAATTCATTATTTTATCAACTTAAAATGTTAGTTATTAGAAGAGAAGAGTTAATTTATTTATATTTTATCATCAACACACATCAAAGACTTGACGTGTTCATGGTGGTTTTCTCTTTTCTTGAATCACTTCATTTAAGAGTTTAAATTGTTAGAAAAGAGAAATATATTTATTTTATTTATGATGCCACATTTCTATTCTCCTCATTTGAAAGAAATTTTTTCTTTATAAGATAAAATTTTTATTTATTACTAGGAAACTTACTTCACAGCTTGAAGTACTTGTCAGATATCATTTGTCTATTATCAGCTTAACTTAGGAAAATCCGAGCCCTCTTTTGTTGTAGCTTATTGTCCCAAGCCATATCCACACCATATTATATTGAGCTAGGCTGTTTCATAGTCTCGCTTACCTCGAAAATAATATCCATTGTGCAAGTCCTCATCTTGAAATTTTCTTCATCTTTTCAATCTCCGGCCTAAGAAATTGTCCCTCTACAACCTTAATTACCTGTAAATATTATGGGCACTCTGGAATATTTTTCTATTTCTTTTCTCATTAACCTTCCCAATCATACATTCGGAGAATGTTTGTTCATACTTCTTCTGTGGCAACATCCAAATAGATCACCCTTTTAATTTACAAGGCCTAGAACCGAGAAACAATTATTCCTATACAGACATAACGTGCAGTGATTAAAGAATACCCACTCTAAATAATCCATTTCTAGAGATTTTTATGTGTGTTATATTAAGTACTACACCCAATGAATAGCCCTTTATGGTCCCAATAATTGCATTCCAATAAGGCTTATGATGAACTTTATTAAACTTTCATTTTTACCTTTCATGGCCACATATTATGGAAACTACAAATTTTATACCTATCCTGTAAATTCATACCCAGCAGGATACAATGTTATCCCGATTGGTTGCTTAAGCAACTCTACAAATGTCACGGTTTCAACGTCTCGAGTACCAGCCATTGGCGAATCCAAGGGGGGTCTTGGGGGGGTATCAATTGAAATTGAAATTTTAATCTAAATTAAAGTTCAATTAGTTTTAATAACATATTTCATGGATTCCTTAACTTTTAAAACTTTATCAAAATTTACTAAAAATTGGACTTTAATCCTCACCAAACAAGGGCAAAATCACACTAAATTTGAATTTTCTCTCTTTTTGATTTCTATAAATATCGTATTCTCTCCCTCACGCCTTTTACCAAAATTTTAACATTTCTAATTTTTTTTTAAAATTTGTTTACTCTACAATTATCATATCTACTACAAATTTTCACTTTTCAATTAATTAGAACCTAAATTTGCATTTTCCCCTATCCTATTTATGTATATAGCACATGCCTAACCTGATTATATAAAATTTAACTTATAACTAACAAATTGTGTTTATTTGACTGATTATTAGTATTGAATATTGGTTTTATGTTTTTCATTTCGATTATTTGAATTAATTGTTTATATCAGTATACAATTCTTTAAAATATAAATATACATTTTCTTGTGATGAGCAAAATATTAATAAAATGACTGTTTAAAATCAAATAGATGAAAATGATGAGGAAAATATTAATGAATAATATTTTTTAAATGTAAATCTGTATTTTTCGGATCAAATATTAAACATTCAAAATCAAGTACAAATTTTGATTGTGCCTTCCTAACTCAAATTCTTTGCGTCCGCCCCTCGTACTAGCAGATGGGTGCAAGAAATTTGGCAGTTCGTTAATCCCAGTTGGGTACTATGTCAGTTCGAGTATAATGGAATTTACAGTAATCTTATGCTAACATTGAATGTTTCTAATTGCAAAGATTGTGATCAACATGTAAGAAATTATCCCACATGATGTGGCAGATATTTACTTAATTATTTGGATTAGTCAAAGGTTACAATCCTATACAGTTTGTGTAAGTAAAATTCTAGATCAATTAATAATGTTATTTCCCATTTAGATTCAATCTTTGATGGAGAGAAAATCATTATGAAAAAGAAACTAGTCTTCTCTCTGCCCTATAAAAGACACATTATCCATCACTCTTGTGCAACTTAATTGAGAGAAACTATATTCTAGTGCCTTCATTCTTCTCCAAAGGTTGCTCTTGTGGAATCAGGTATGTCAATTCCTTTCTGCATTATGGTAAGTGGGAATCATGATTATTCACGTTCTTGGGTATTATAGTTAATATTACATGTGATATCAGAGCCTTGGTTTGAATTCTCATTTTTTCAATTTATGTTGTTGCTGTAAATAAGATTTGCAACTTGCGTGAGTAATTGGTTCTTATGGACTTGTCATTCGGAAACACTGTTTGCTATTTCTCTGTGTTAAGCTGGTCAGTTCATTTTGCAATTCCCATGGGTGTTTTTTTTTGCTCGTTTACTTCTGCTTTATTATTTCATTGTTCTTATCGAATTTTGAGAGACTGAGTATTTCTGACAGCTTGCTATTATCAATTTGGATTCATATTGTTTAGTAAGTCTAACGGACAGAATGGTTTAGTGCCTTTCTTTGGTTATTGGAATTTTCATTGGAAAGAGTAAAGTTTTTAAGTTTAGTTTTTCTGCACATATTCAAATATGAAAGAAGAAAACCACCCGTTCTTTGTTGACCTGTACTACATGAATAGGGTCACGTAGGCTTTGTTCAAACAGGGGGTGATGTGGCTCTTTTCAACAAGAATAATTCTTTTTTATTTCATTCCTAGTTCCATTTATTTGGATTCACGATACATCGCCATTTTGTCTATGATGTAATTAATAAAATCAGCCACCATGCCATTCAGCTTTTTTTTTTTTTTTTTTTTTTTTTTTTTTTTTTTTTTTTAATTTTGCCCCCCT
>NC_036239.1:22942388-22962880 GCF_002742605.1 Olea europaea var. sylvestris
CCTTTTTGTTTTTTTTTTTTTTTTTTTTTTTTTTTTTTCGGCCACCTTATTCTGAACATCGAGTTGACAAATTGCATTTTTTTTAATATTGTGGTCAATTGACTTTTCCTATTTCGGCCACCTTATTCTGAACATCGAGTTGACAAATTGCATTTTTTTTAATATTGTGGTCAATTGACATTTTGTATGCATACACTTTTCTCTTGAATTATGGTAGTATGTTTTATCAATATCAAATGATGTTGCCAAGAAACTGATTTGATTCTTTTACAGTCATTGCCATCTATTGATTATAATGGCCATGCTTTGTTTTGATGATTACAATTATTGCTGAATTATCTTATGTACACAGTTATTATTTTGACTAAATATCTATATTATGATATAGTTTGGTAGCTGCCAAAGTGGCCCAACTTGAATGTTTGATAGATATGAAGTCATATATTGCCCTTTCCCATGTATTAGGATAATGCCTTGGCAAATTAAAAACAATTCTGCTACATATACGTTGTGTTTGACATTATATTTGACATCGTTTGATATGACAACAATCATGGTCATTAATTTAAACCATACTTATACAAATCAACGCACAGTTTTCTACATATCACACAATGTCAAACTTACTGTACACTAGGAATGTACAACTAGTTTAATCCAATTATAAATTCCAGTTTTTGAACCACTAGATATTATGGATTGGCCCAAATGTGCACCACTTCTAGGTGATTGATTTACTGAATTAGGATAGTAATTGAGTATCTTTAGTTCAAGTAGGCATTAGATACCTCGGTAGCAGATCTATTTGAAATTGTGGACCTAATATCACAGATCATTCCTAGGTGAAAGGGAGTCACCGTAATTGTTAATTAGTATACTATAATTAGAACTCAAAGTTGGACTGTGGTAGAATTGCTCATGTGCATGTTCATATTTATAGTTGTTAACTCAAAGCATTAATGTTGTGAGATTTTTTGTTTATTTATTTTGTAGTCTTAGTTCTTGTATTGCAACATTAGCTAGATTCGTCTATTTCGACACTTAAGCCTGGTTGAAAATGATGGAATATTTTTTCGATCTACTGACAAGTCTCTAGTTGGGACATCAATGGCTCAACTAACCAACATGAAGTTCGATATTACCCGTGGGATGCATGAGCATATAATTGAAAAGACAAATCTAGCCGCCAAACTCGAGGCTCTTGGGATGAAAGTGGATGAGTCTTTCCCGTTCAATTTGTTAAGAATTTCTTGCATCCTCAACATATGTCATTTCAAATTCACAACAGCATTATTAAGGATAAATGGGAACGTGAATAAATGGCCAGTATACTTGTTCAAGAGGAGACAAGATATAAGTAATGAGGACATCATTTAGTCAACCTTGAAAATTATGGAGCCAA
This sequence comes from Olea europaea var. sylvestris, assembly GCF_002742605.1. Classification (NCBI taxonomy): domain Eukaryota; kingdom Viridiplantae; phylum Streptophyta; class Magnoliopsida; order Lamiales; family Oleaceae; genus Olea; species Olea europaea. The sequence continues at coordinate 22,943,791 of NC_036239.1, forward strand.
AAAGAAAGGAAAATGCCAAGAGAGGACATCAAGCATGGAACACATAAAGCTAAGGAGCCTCATAATGTTGCTGGGCTTACAAGAAAGAGCAAAACAATAGTAGATGTCACTTTTGCCGCAATGATTGCCCCAAACATAAGGCATGGTTTTAAGAGAAAGGTAAGCCTTTCGCTTGCGCATGTTTTGAATCTCATCTTACTGAAATTCTTTCTAATACTTGGTGGTTTGATTCAGGTTCTAATGTTCATGTTTCATATACGATGTAGAGATTCCTTACATACCAGATCCTAAGTCCAAATGAAAACTTCGTTGTCATGGAGAATGTGGTCAAAGTTCTAGTTTTTGCTGTTGGAACCTATTGTTTGTTTTTAGATACTAATTATCATTTAGATTTGCTTTAGACACTTTACGTTCCTTCTATTTCTAGAAATTTAATTTCAATTTCTAAACTTGATGTTGACGGATATTTCTTTAAGCTTGGGAATAAAAGAATCAGTATGTTTAAGAATAATTTATTTCTTGGTTCTAGTATTTTATGCGCTGGCTTGTATAAAATAAATCTCAATAACCAGTTTGTTGAAATTCCTATGACCTTGCATTTTAATGTTGGAACTAAAGGTATCTTGATAAATGAAAGTTCTTCTAACTTGTGATATAGACAACCAGGTCATCCATTCAGAGAAAGTTGTTGTTACTATAGTTTTTGAACAGTTTAACAATGATGAACAACATATTAATGATCAAAACACTCCATGATGAGGCTATCAATCCTGAGTTAATTGAAGTACTAGCACAAGGGATAGCATTAAGGAGATGACACGACCCGTCTCGAATCACCCTAGTGGACTCGAAATGTGACGTGTGCCGATGATAGATGCTGACTAGATGTCAGATCCACCACCAAGGCTGACTATGAGTTATTTCAAAAAATGCAACAAAATCAAATACTTATGTAAAACATATGCGATGGGTCCAAATTATTTACTTCATGCTTCATCAATATGAGTTATAATATTCAACATGTCGTGTGGCTCTCATTCTGAAATCATTAGGCTCTTCCAGCTAAAAAGGATGGAAAAATATATGAGTTGATAGCTCAGTGAGTGGAGAAGTTTGAAATAGTTATACTTTTTCATTTATATATTTTTATCGAATATCAAATTTATATCATTTGATAATTCACAAGCTACCATCATGTAATTATAGCCAAAAAGTGAAATATTCACATAAGGTCATAAAATATCATCTTAAAATCATGATATAGACATCAGTTGATAACCATGCTATAATCTCATTAAAAATCCACAAAAAATGTACCCTCTGACTGAAATATATAATCCGCCCCTTGGACTAAGAACTTTCGCCATGGGCCTTTGGCCCCCTCTGTGAACGAAAGTCGGTCTCAAAGATCTCTCATAATCAATTCTAGAACACGGCCAAGACCCCTCTGTGAACTATATGTACACGATCAAGACCAATGTCAAGTCAAGACCCTCCGTGTAGGATAGAACACGGCCAAGGCCCCTCTGTGAACTAGAAGAAATATATAATCATGGGTACTTTTCTGGCCGATCTCAATATTGCATGTCTCACATACCAAACAAATCTCAATATCACATGTCTTATATAGCAAGTCACAAATATACCATAAATAATCTTTTATATTTCACATGTATCATAATAAAATAGATTTCCATAATAACCATATAATTCGAACACATAATTGCACATACTTTGACAATATACTTAATTTATAAATATTTTAAAAATATTTATATTTTTCCACTCACCGATTTATGGATAGAAATTTGATTAAATTGACGAGCATTTCCAAGCTTGCACGTCACTACCTTCACCTCTATTTCTCCAACTCTTTTCCTCTTTGATTATTTGCCAAACTATCACAACACAGAATCAAATCCATTAAATTACTATACTTTCTTAAAATCACTACCTTATAAATATATAACCGCTTTACACAACTTAATTCATTCCTTACGCAACCCCTTTATTCCCTTTTTAATATCCATACAGCATAACATTTTTTTGTTTACGAAGCCCAATTTATTTACAGAATATGTTCTTCTTCCACATTCATTTCCCTACTACATTAGCACAATAACATACTGCCTTCCAACATCTTGTATCTACACTCTTCATCTTGTCCCTTTTCATTGCTACTGTAATAATAAAATTAATTAAATAAAGAACTTACCACATTTAAACTAAATTTAATTCCAATTAAACACTATTTCATCTCTTTCTTCACCAGTTTACAACTTCCCACACTTGCATCAAGCTATGTAATTAGGTATGTTCCCTTTTTAATAATTTCAGTCACTATACACATACATATACAGGTACCAATCAAATCATTAATTGACAATTCCTCACTTGCCTTTTGGTTTCTTTATTTAAATTTCAATTCTAACCCAACTACTAGCTGAATTTCCGTCCACAAAGTTCGAACCCCAGAATTAATATATATTTGATTCACATAACTTAAAAGCTTAAAAAAAATAGTTTATCCATACTAGACCATCAAGAAATTGGGCATATTTTTCACTTGTTGAGCTAAAATAAGAAATCTAAGTTTGTATAAAACTTACTCACTTGAGATTGTAGAAGAAATGAGGATATGAAAGACAACCCAATACTTGAAGAAGTGTATCTTCCCTCCTATGCGTCGTTGGCCGACACCACCAATTTTTTTATTTTTTATTTTTTTCCCTCCTTTCTTCCTGTTTCATTTTCCACCGATTTTCTCTGCTTCTTTTTCCCATTTCAGCATTTTGGATATATGTGTCTATATGAATAGAAAATGAAGAAATGGCATCTACAATGACACTTGTCCTCCTAACTCCCATATTTGCTATTCAAGTCCTTCCTTTTATGTTTTGTATAAAATCTGGTCATTAAACTTTCCATACTTATAAAATAAATTCTTCAATTTAAATCATGTCCATTATAAATCCTCAAGTATCTAAAATATAAAATAAACCCCAGTAAAACAATTTATTCCATTTAAGTCCATAATTGACTTTGACTAGTCTAACTTTTGACTTTGAATAAATTATATGGACTTTTAACTAGTATAAAATGAAATGTAACAGAGATCTCAAAGACAAAGAAGGCCCACTATTCCAAATGATTATGTGATATATCTACGAGAATCAATTTTTGATCAAGGGATTTGAAAAGATCTGATTTTAATTGTACAAGCCATAGAAAATGATGACTCTGCAAAATAGATTGATGCCATGAGTAATGAGTTAAAATTCATGGACCCAAATCAAGTCTAAGATCTTGTTGAATTGTCCAAAAGTTGTAAAACATTCGATTGTAATTGAATCTTTAAGATTAAGTGTGACTCTAAACAAAATATTAAACAACAAAAAGGTTAGACCTGTGGCCAAATGTTTTACTCAGAATTGAGGCATTGATTATAAAGAGACATCTTCCTACCTAAGAAGAACTCCCTCATAATCGTTAGGGCTTTGATTGCATTTTATAATTTAGAGTTGCACCAAATGGATGTGAAAACAACTTTTTTTAATGGGAGTTTAAAAGAAGAAATTTATATGGTCAACCTAAAGGTTTCCCTAAGGGAAAATAACACATGGTTTGCAAACTAAAGAAGTAAATATATGGACTCAAACAAGCTTTCAAACAATGGTATCTTAAAAATTCAATTATATCATTGTATCCTTTGATTTTAAGGAAAACACTGTTGATCGATGTATATACCTGAAGATTAGTGGAAGTAAGTTTACAATTTTTGTTCTGTATGTTGATGACATATTGTTTGCTAGTAGTAATCTTGGCATGTTGCATGAAAATAAGGAATTTCTCTTTAAAAATTTTGAAAAGAAAGATATAGGTGAGACAACTTATGTGATAGGCAAAGAAATATTCCTTGATATATATAAGGGCCGTCGCTCAATGGATAAAAGTTAGTCTAGGGATAACAAGCTGATCTTCCCCAAGAGCTCACATCGACGGGAAGGTTTGGCACCTCGATGTCGGCTCTTCGCTAGGGGTGATCTCGTAGTTCCTAAGAGGTAGAGATGATGGGGTCAGTCCATGGATTTTCTTTCCTTTTCTTTTGCCGCATTTCGCTCAAAGGATTAAAGGGGGACTCGTTCAATTCTTTCAAATTCATTGGATCATTTTCCGCGTTCGAGAATCCCCTCCCTTCTTCCACTCTGTCCCGAAGAGTAACTAGGACCATTTAGTCACGTTTTCATATTCCAATTTAACACATTCCATTTTTGATAATTTTCAAAGGAGAAGATTATTCTCTTTACCAAACATATGTGGATCTAATCACGATCCTATAATAAGAACAAGAGATTTATACCACTTTTGGGCAACCTTCTCAACAACTAAGAGATCCATTCGAGGAACATGGGAACTAGTTGAAGTAACGAGCCTCCCAATAGGGAAAAAAGGAAATTCTCTGTTTCTAAGAGATTAAACTCAATAGAAAAATATTTGAAGTATCTTTTTTGCTTTGACCCGTGGAAAGATATACTCTGGGGTTTTATATTTATTTGAAGGACAAGGAGATAGAACAAGAAGACACACAAAGAAAATGAAAAAAAAGGATAACGCTTGCATCTTTTGTCTTACCACAGCTGCTGGCACAGAGTTAACTAATGCTTATCCCCAAATATCGTCATTGTTTCTTCTCCAGGGAAAAAACTAATATTCAGAACCACTCATAAACATCACAACAAAAATTATTAAAATATTTATAGCTCTCACATAAATACGCAGCTACAAAATATGAGTTCGCTAGAATATAGAATAAGGATATACAAAAAAGAACCAATCCCAACGGAATATATATATATATATATGTGTGTGTGTGTGTGTGTGTGTGTGTGTGTGTGTGTACATATATATATATATATGCGTATATATATATATATATTCTGAACAGATTCGATATGAAAAACTATTAAGCTAGTGTTGCTCCAATACAAAAAAGAGATAAGTTTAGTCTTATGCAGTGTCCATAGAATGAATGGGTACATAAGCAAATGGAAGAAATTCCCTATGCTTCTGCTATTGGAGGCTTGATATTTGCCCAAACTTGCATTAGACCAGACATTAACTTTACAGTTGATATGCTCGACAGATACCAAAGTAATCCTAGAATGGATCATTGGAAAGTTGCAAAGAAAGTGATGTAGTATTTGTAAGTGACAAATGTTAACGCCCCGAATTCTTTTTCATATTATTATATTATTTTTAAATTAAAATAAGCGAAAATATATATCGAAAATACTCGATTTGAAATTATTAATTTAAAATTTAACATAACATATCGAATGCTTGAACAACATATTAAATAACATACATACAATATTCTTCAAATAAAAGTGGACAATTATCTTTCTAGAAAATTTACTTGACGACCCCATTAGCATCGCTTTGTCAATCCTCCACGCGTCCACACGACTCGTTCTCATCTGGAAATATTGTAAGAGTGAGTATTTTGAAAACACTCAGTAAGAATACGTGCACATCCTTATTCACATAATATAAATATAAAAATAGCATAACATATCAATATTTCTTAGATTTAGAGCTCAAGAAATTCTTAAGAATTCCTATATCCCATAGGATTTAACATCTTTGACCAAACGGTCCATCCCGAAGGATTTAACATTTTCTCTTTGACCTCACGGTCCATCTCGAAGGATTTAACTTCTTCTCTTTGACCTAACGGTCCATCCTGAAGGATTTAACATAGAATTCGACCCGAAGGCCTCATAGCATTTTATGCCAAAATTTATACAAATATCAAGGAATAAGAATTTACCACTTGCATCATGTATTCTTACCTCAATTTGATATCCAAGAATTTATTTGAAAATGACTTTTGAATATATATATATATATATATATATATATATATAGTAGAACGAAATATGTATAATATTATTGTTGTAGAAGGAAAATCATTCACATCTCGTGTATATATAATTTTTTCGCCACACACGTAACTTATAGAAATGTTAAAAGGCATCTTCTCGTTAATTGAATATTAATGGAATTAGCCACCATACATGTAACATTAATACAAAAACGGCTTGTGAATATGATGAGGCTAACAAATATATTTATTATAAAGGCTAATGGGATAATTAGGTTTAATAACTTTAATTATATTAAAACCTGTTCTTTTCATACCATTATAATCAGTACAGATTTCTAGAAGGAAAATTATTTTATATTATATATTAATCAAATATTAAAAGATAGCATATTTCTTTTTATTAGAATAACTCTTGCATACGAGCTCAAAATTACTTTTTCTTGATTCCAAATTATATTATTTAACACGAGCTATAAAACGAGTATAATATTGATATATTTTCATCAACTTTAAATATTTGACTCAAATAATTTTTAAAAAGTTCATGTAAACAAATAAATCATTTATGCTAAATGACAAGTTTAGGTTCACATAGTAAGAACAATGCAGGGTGTTACAAAATGACTACTTACTCACATATAAGAGATCTAATGAACTTGAGGTGATTGGCTACTAAGATTCAACTTTTTTTTGGATGAATTGATAGTCAAAAGTCAACATTGGTTATTTGTTCCTATTAGCTGGAGGAGTGATCTCTTGAAAATGTGCTAAACAAACTATTACTGCTTTGTCAACTAGGGAAGCTGAATTTGTAGAGTGTTTTAAGGCCACTATTCATAGATTGTGGTTGTGAAATTTTATCTTAGAGCTTGAGATTGTTGACATTGTTGCTAGGTGTTCATGAAATTATGATTTTGATTTAACACACCGCAAGTGAATGGTTCGCAACAAGTAATAAAGTGGATAAACTGAGTCCGAATGTCGTCCCACAAAGATTGAGTAGTTCAATTTTATCTATCGTAACCTTAACCGAAACTAAATTATCAAGAATAAATTTTCAACCTAAGAAAACCCTAATTTCAAGAAAGCCCTAATTTTGTAAATGTGATATTTGAATGAATTAAATATGCAAAACTATGTTTTTAAATGAATTAAAATGCAATTTGATGGTTGAAACGCAATTTGATTATATGCAATGAGAATTAAAAGCACTAGGATTGTGAATTCCCAAGCAATATTCAATTTAACCCTGATTTCACAATCTGACAACACGATGAAATTTTGAAAAATCAATGCTCCTAAATTTATCCAATACCCTCTCTCGAGTGGCACTAAACCTATTTTCATACACCACCTGCCTATATTTTTATGACGGATGCATATGTATAAAAACGCATGTGGTTTTGTGAGCACTTAAATATTTATGTAAGGCATAGAGGCATATCTCTATCCTCTGTCGGACCCTACGATGATTTATATCATGTAGAACCTATTCCACTTCTCTTTAATGCAAGAACACGTCATGAAACTCACACAAATTACGTGCACAATAATTGTGGAGAAAATAAGTACATATAAATCATTCAAAATAATTCAAACGTATTATAATGTCAAAATCAAGAAATGAAGAATTAAGTATCACATAACAAAGTTCATTGATCTCCTAGTACAAAAATATTTAGCCTAACATGGAGAAAATAACAAAATACATGTTGACTTGAAGAAAGAACACAATGAGTTATGAATTCGGGTGAAATCTCGATGATCTCCATGAAATTTTTTATTACTCTTGCTCAAAATCCTCTCTAAGATGTGTTTTCCTCCTCCCAATGCGTTCTTTCCTGACATATGACAGTTCTAGGTCTTTATATCGCATCCTAATCGAGTTCCAAAAGAGTTATATCGAAAATAAGAAACTGCAGAATCGGCCCAAGCTTTAACTATACGACCGCATAGCACTAAGCTATCGCCCGCATAGTTATGTCACTTTGCCCAATTTTTTTTCCTGCTATGGGTCATGCAATCGCATGGTAGAACTAGGTTCCATCTTCTGCCGTTTTGCTCTTCGATCTTTCTCTTTCTCCCATTTTGTCCGAATTTCTTGTTTCTTGTCATTCCATCACTCTATTATGCCATCGGATTGGTACTTAGCTTAATCAGTTGCTCGACTCCCCTTTGGTTCATCTTTTGGATAATTGCATTTAGTCCCTAGACTTTTGTTTTTCTTCGTTTTGGTCTTTTTTCTTGTCTTTCTTCATCTAATCATCCCGTATTATCCTCAAGTTGATGCTCAACTTGTTTGTGTTCTTGAGTCGCCTTTTAGTTCAACTTTTGGATATTTGCGCTTTAGTCCATGAACTTTCACTTTGCTTCGTTTAGTCATTTTTTGAATCTTTTCTCGTGGATTCCAACATGTCCACCAATATATTCTACGATATACAAACAAAAGAAATTAAGCTACAATTCAAACACTTTGCTCATAGTTTAGTCATGTTTGTGAATTAAATAAGTGCATAAAAATGCACTTATCACCAGGCCACTAAGAATTTATTGTGATAATACTGCAAAAGTCTTTCTATCCAGAAATGACAAATATTCTAAAAGTGCTAAATACATGAAGCTCAAATATTTTGTTATTAAGGAGGAAGTTCAAAACAAGTGTCTATAGAAAATATACAGATAGAGCTCATGATTGCATATCTATTGTTAGAGGGCTAACTACCAAAGATATTTATGGACCATGTTAACAGAATGAGCCTTTGTTGTTGTCAATAACATTTATTTTTGGATTGCATTATGGTTATTTCTTTTTACATTTAAGATATTATTGATTGTGTTTCTGAGAAAAGAATAGTCTCCGATGAAGACATAATGGCCTAGATCTTTACAGTATTTCTCACTTATAGACTATTGTTTGGTGATTTGCAAGTGTTATAGTACATGGAAGGAATTATTTTGCTTTATTGACGTAAAACCGCTACGACTTGCACTCAAGGTTCTTTAACTATAATATTAGGGTAACCAAATGAAGGATTGCAATGTTGCATGCTATAAGTTTACCTTAACTATCCCAATATGTATATTATGTAAGAAATTTTCCCATATGATATGGCACATACTTAGTTATTGGGATTAGTCAAAGGCTGCAATCCTATACAGTTTTGGTAAATAAAATTCTAGATCAAATCATCTTAATTCAGTATATTTTGTAAAATCTATCTTGGTAGACATATAGTTCATGTTTCGTATAATGCATACAAAGCATGATTAGAGATTATAACCAAAACATTTTATTTTCTTTTTATTCTTTAATATTGTCAAGAACAATATCATTCTCTCATCAAACAAGCCGTTAGAGCTCTTTGCTTGCTAGACATAATTTGAAGAGAAACAAAAAACGAAAAGAGCCTCATTTTTTAAAATTATGTAAACAAGCCTTACTTTTATTTAAATCTCAACGTATCCATGAATATATTTCCTCTCTCGCCTTATCTATGTATTGCCATCTCCACGACCATATACAAGCCCCTTACCTTCTGACTGCCTATACACTACTTCCGTTTGCCTTTTTCTGGGAATCTGGACCAATTGCTTGATTCACCCTAGAACCTCTTCCGGTAAAATAGAGAATAAAAATAAGAGTATTGCGTGAAAACTTAAAAACTGGAAAAAATCACAGGTTGTGAAAGATAAAATAAAGTTCCACTATATAAAAATTATGAAAATTATATAGAATCACTCAGACAATCCAAATCCCTAAGCAAAACCAAGAAATATTCAAACCAGGTGAAACTTCAAAGGATAACCAAATCTCACAACAAGATGGTCCATGCCTACTTTAAAAACTAGGATTAAGAAGATTCAAAGGGAAGGCTTCTATTTTCAGACACCGTTAACTAGCATTATTCCAAATAGGAAACACTACATCGCTCCTATAATACACAACTAGACAAATCAAATTATAACTAGGAAACAAACACTAGATATTCAATTCCTAATTTAATTAGGATAGCACAAGTCAAATCCTAACACCTTCTACATCCTTAGCTCCTTGTTGTTAATCCCACTTGTTCGGCAAACATTTCCTCTTCCTGCCAAGTTCCATAGCCCTCACCTTGTTTCTTTAGTTGGGAGTTCCCAAATAAATCCTTCTGTCCTAAGTTGGGACCTAATGAGTTTCCTTTATTAGTTCTTACTTAGGCGCTTGTGCCCTCAAGGTCCCTAGTAAGAATCGGAAGGGAACAGGGCGTGAAGACGTTTTAACAAGGCCAATGTTGATATTTTTTTCATTTAATGCAAAATAAGATATTTTTTTATATGATTAGTTATAAAATTGCTAAACTTTAGCTTGAGCAATGTAATTACCTCCAAAGCCATCTATAACCCTATTTCTTCAAATTTTCTCCAACCTTTAATCATGAGTTATTTGTAGGTGGATCGCTATGGAATCAACTTACTTGATCGCATTTCTTAGTTCCATGCTCTCTTCTACTATGTTGCTCTTTTTATCATGGTGTTTGCAGCTGATGAAGATGACAGGAGAAAGTGTCGTTCATAACTCTACCACCGTCCCTGCTTCGCCCCAACCCCCTGTATTGGCTATTATGGTGCCTTTGCCATCGGCTCCAGCACAGCCAAGTAGTGTGATAGAAGGCCTTGATGACTCCAAAATAAAGTCCTACACAGAATTGGTAGTTGTAGGGAAAAACCAAAGCATTTCGGGACATGGCAATAAGAAGCATAGCTAAATGTGGACATTTTTTTCCATACATACTGTATTTATCAGTGGTTACGAAAGAACAGAACTTGTCCAGTTTTCAAAACCTTGCTTATGGATGTCCAAACATGACATAATTTTATTTGATATTTTTCTGATAACATAACTCTTCTGAGACTGTGTTGAATTTGAAGCTCTACTGTAATGTTAAGCAAGTTAGTAAATAATTTATATACTGATTAAAACATTTTTTAAGGGATAACTGTTAATATATTTTTGTCATTTCCTCCATCAATCCCTTCCTACAGCCGAATTATTAAATGTCAAATTTTGGAATGACAGGAGGATCGTGTAATATAGGGGTAAAGGTGTCAAAATGGGCAAGCGGCCTAAGTTTGGTGTGACTCAATGTTGGACTTGTATGGAGCCTAGATGGAACCTTCCCAAGTCCGAACCAAGGAAAGGCTGGAGTTTCCTTTCTTGCTTGTAATCTTGGTCCAACAACTTTCTTGATGTATGCTTTCCAGATCTGGCTTGGCTGCTTGATGTAATGCAATAATACATATTGTTTCATTTTTTTGTTGATGTATGAAACTATAAATACACATAACCGTGTATAGGCTAGTGTGTGGTTTTCTGAAAAATAAAATCTCTGCAACTTCGTGGATGTAGGCAATTTGCTGAACCACGTAAATCAGTCTTCCAATCGTTTATTTTTCTGTCATTCTTTCTGCGTTTAATTTTCTATCGTTTTCTGCTATTATTTTCTGGCTGTCTGGTTGTTTTATTTCCTGTCATTGGTTGCTGCTTATAACAACTGGTATTAGAGTGCTAGGTCACGAGGAAAGAAAAGCACCAGTTTCGAATCTAACCAGTTTCGGATCTGAGGAGAAAAAGATCGGGTTCTAGGTCTGATGACTGGAGAACAAGCAAAGGTACTTGGCATTGATAAGTTTGATGGCACATATTATGGTTACTGGAAGATGCAGACAGAGGACTACCTCTATGGCAAGAAACTTCATCTTCTACTACTGGGGAAGAAACCAGACAAAATGACAGATGCAGATTGGAGCCTCCTAGATCAACAGGTGTTCGGGGTTATTTAGCTGACTCTCTCAAGGCCAGTAGCGCACATCATTATCACGGAGAAGACCACTACAGATCTCATGGCGGCTTTGTTAGGTATGTATCAAAAACTGTCTGCGAATAACAATGTGCATCTGATGAAAAAAATATTCAACTTAAAGATGGTAGAAGGTGCATCTGTTGCTCAACATCTGAATGAATTTAACACCATCACAAATCAATTGTCATTTGTCAGTATTGAATTTGATGAAGAGATTCGGGCTATAATATTATTGGCATCACTACCCAATAGTTGGGAAGCCATGAGAATGGCTGTTAGTAACTCTGCTGGAAAAATGAAATTAAAATACGATGATATTCATGATTTTATTTTGGTTGATGACTGCACAGGAGGGACTCTGGTGAGATAATTGGATCAAGTTTTGCTCTGAATATAGATGCTCGTGGGAGATCACATGACAGGAATCCAAACAGAGGAAGATCGAAATCAAGGAACATATGTAAAAACAAATCAAGGCCCAAATATCAGGCAATCTGCTGGAACTGTGATAAGACAGGCCATATAAAGAAGAACTGTAGAAATCCAAAGAAGACGGATGCTGATGGCGCTAACACAGTAACTGAAGAAGTGCAAGACGCATTATTGCTTGCAGTTCACAGCTCTGTTGATGATTGGATACTGGATTCAGGGGCATTCTTCCACACCTCTTCTCATCAAGAAATCATGAGAAATTACATTGCCGGTGACTTTGGAAAGGTGTACTTAGCCGACGGATAGGCACTGAACGTTGTGGGAGTCGGAGATGTTAATATTGCACTTTCCAATAGGAACATGTGGACCTTGCACAAGGTCAGGCACATTCCCAGTTGAAGAAAAATCTAGTCTCCGTAGGACAGCTCGATGACTGAGGTCATTCAATAACATTCTCAAATAAAACCTGGAAAGTTACTAAAAGAGCATTAATATTGGCCGGAGGTAAGAAGACTGGTACTCTGTACTTAACTGATGGTTTGAGTGACACCATTGCTACCACTGATGCAGAGAGTACCGCAGAGTTATGGCATCGCAGACTGGGTAATATGAGTCAGAAAGGCATAAATGAACTCCTATCAAAAGGCAAAATACCAGAGTTAAAGTCAGTTGATCTGGACATGTGTGAGAGTTGTATTCTTGGGAAGCAAAAGAAGGTCAGTTTCTTGAAGAGTGGCAGAGCCTTAAAATTAGAAAAACTAGACCTTGTACACACAGATGTATGGGGACCCTCCCCAGTGGCGTCCCTTGGAAGTTCCTGATATTACATCACATTCATCGACAATCATAGCAGAATGGTGTGGGTCTATTTTTTGAAACATAAATATGATGTATTTGATGTGTTCAAAAGGTGGAAGGCTCTAGTTGAGAAAGAGACAAATCTAAAGCTAAAATGCCTGAGGTCCGACAACGGTGGAGAATATATTGATTGAGGATTCAAGGAGTACTGTTCAGTTCACGGTATCAGAATGGAGAAGACCATTTCTAGGACACCACAGCAAAATGGTGTCCCTGAGCGCATGAATAGAACCATCAATGAGCGTGCTAGGAGTATGAGGCTACATGCAGGGCTACCATCCACATTCTGGGCAGATACAGTTAATACTGTAGTGTACCTAATCAATCGTGGACCATCAATCCCATTGGAGTGTAGAATACCTGAGGAAGTTTGAAGCGAAAAAGAAGTTATGCTCTCTCACCTTAAAACTTTTGGTTGTGTTTCTCATGTTCTTGATGATTCTATTACTCGTAGCAAACTCGATGTAAAATCAATAAAATGTTATTTCATTGGCTATGGGGACGAGGCATTCAGTTATCGTTTTTGGGATGAGCAGAGTAGGAAAATCATTAGAAGCAAAAATGTGTTGTTCAATGAGAAAGCTAGGTACAAGGACAAGTTTGGCACAGATGCTAACACAACTCCTCAACATTTAGAATTTGTAAGTTCAGAGGACTTTCCAGAAGTCATGGTACAGCACAGGGACATGATTGATGATGAAAGTGGGACCAGTGCTTCCATCCCTATAATTCCGCAGTCAAACTCAGAACTGTCCACATCTACAACTACAATTCAGAGGTTCACTAGGACCATTCGACCCCCACAACATTTTTCGGCCACTTTGAATTATATTTTACTGACAGATGGAGGAGAATAGCAAAGTTACGAAGAAACCTTGCAAGATGAGAATTCTAACAAGTGGGATTTGGCCATGAAGGATGAGATAGATTCCCTGCTAGGAAATTAGACATGGAAGTTGATAGAACTTCTACCTCGGAAGAAGGCTTTGTAGAACAAGTGGGTGTATCATGGAAAAACTGAGCACGATGGTAACAAGAGATACAAGGCAATGTTTGTTGTAAAAGGCTTTCAACAGAAAAAGGGCATTGATTACTCCGAGATCTTCTTTCTTGTGGTGAAGATCATGACCATCAGGCTAGAATTGGCAATGGTTGTTACTGAGGACTTGCATCTTGAACAATTAGACATGAAAACAACTTCTCTTCATGGGGATCTAAAAGAAGACATTTACATGCACCAGCCTAAGGGGTTTATAGTGCAAGGCAAAGAGAATTTGGTTTGCAAACTAAGAAAAAACTTGTATGGTTTGAAACAAGCTCCCAAACAGTGGTAAAAGAAATTTGACAACTTCATGTACAGCTTAGGGTATACCAGATGTCAGGAAGATCACTGTTGCTATGTTAAGCGTTTTGACAATTCCTATATCATTTTATTATTATATGTGGATGATATGGTCGACGTAGGGTCCAGTATTGAGGAGATTAATAATTTGAAGAAGCAGTTGTCAAAACAATTTGCAATGAAGGACTTAGGAGCTGCAAAACAAATTCTTGGTATTAGAATCATCAGAAACAGAGTTAAAGGCATGTTAAAACTATCACAGGTTGAGTACTTGAGAAGGTATTTAGTAGATTCAACATGGACCAGGCCAAACCAGTTGGCACACCGCTGGGAAGTCACTTCAGACTCAGTAGGGATCAATCACCTAAAATAGAGGAATAACGTAACCACATGGATAAGGTTCCTTATGCTTCGGCTATTGGTTCTCTAATGTATGCCAAGGTCTGTACAAGACCAGATATTGCACATGCAGTGGGAGTTGTGAGTATATACATGAGCAACCTAGAAAGACAACATTAGGAAGCTGTGAAATGGATTTTGAGGTACCTGAAAGGTTTCTTAGAAAAATGTCTGTGCTTCAACGGGAGAGGTTTGGAGTTACAAGGTTTTGTTGATGATGACTTGGCTGGAGATGCTGATAGTAGAAAAAATACCACTGGTTTTGTTTACACTCTGGGTGGCACTGCCGTGTCTTGGTGTTCCAACCTACAAAAGACAGTGTCTTTGTCCACCACAGAAGCTGAGTATGTTGCAATATTAGAAGCCTCAAAAGAAATGATTTGGTTATAAAATTTCTTGGAGGAACTAGGTAAAAAGAAACAGAACGGTACACCCTACAGCGACAGTCAGAGTGCCATATTCCTTGCCAAGAATTCGGCATTTCATTCCAAAACCAAGCATATTCATATCAGGTATCATTTCATTCGGTCCTTGCTTGACGATGGCCAGTTGATATTTGAAAAGATTTGTGGAAGCAAGAACCCTGCTGACATGTTGACAAAGGGAGTCACACTTGCGAAATTGAAGTTATGCGTAACTTCAATTGGTCTTCTGGCCTGAAGACAGGGGCTACAACTGCAGAGGTGGAGAATATCTTCTTTTGGTGATACATCGGCTGATCTAGTCTCCAAGTGGGAGAATTGTTGGGCTTGTGTGGAGCCTAGATGGAACCTTCCCAAGTCCTAACCAGGGAAAGGCTGGAGTTTCCTTTCTTGCACGTAATCTCGGTCAAACACCTTTCTTGATGTATGCTTTCCAGATCTGGTTTGGCTGCTTGATGTAATGCAAGAATATATATTGATTCCTTTTTCTGCCGATGTATGAAACTATAAATACACGACCGTGTATAGGCTAGTGTGTGGTTTTATGAAAAATGAAATCTCTGCAGCTTCGTGGATGTAGGCAATTTGCTGAACCACGTAAATGAGTCTTCCAGTCGTTTATTTTTCTGCCATTCTTTCTGCAATTAATTTTCTGCTATTATTTTTTGGCTGTCTGGTTGTTTTATTTCCTGTCATTGGTTGCCGCTAATAACACTCAACTTGTTAAATTTTTTGACCGCAACTAGCGCAAGCTTGCTTCTGGCCAGTTCACAATTGGTATGTCGATTATGGCTAGGTATTGGATTTCAGCCTAGCAATGCACGAAGATTAGCCAAGTCGACACCCCTAGATGGGGGAGGTAGAGGCGAGGCATTTGATTTTGGTATGAAATTAGAGTCATTTTGATGATCTCCTCATTTGAGAAATGACGTCTATGGTTACCCATTTCCTGTTGGATGACATCATGGACAGCCTTATATAAGTAGTAGCCATTTCCAAATCGCCTTGAGAAAAAAAGGGACCTTGCTTTTCTTTCCAATTGGCATTTTGAAGCAGGCATAATAACACGAGAATGAAGAACATGACCAAAATCTCGTTGATTCTACAAATATCCAAGAATTTGGGTGGTCAGTAACTAGATGTTCTTATTCGAGGATCACTAAAGCGACATGGACTCTCCAGGTTCAGTTAACCTTCTTCAAGGCCATCTTCAAATGCTCGTGTCACATTTTTCCTTGTTGCTCAATTTTCGACAATTAGTGGAATCTTATGACAAATTGTGCTTGCGTATCAGTAGTCAATTAAGGCTGAAAGTTACCAGAATGCATTAGTCGCCTCGAACACAAATTAAGGAATCTTTCAGAAAACCATTAATATGCTATAAAATCAGATAATTGCTGCATCACACCTTATCTTTGAAAAATACTTATTTGCTGGAATCCTTTTGGGATCTTATGGAATGTCACCTTCAGAACACAAGAAACGACAACACCTACATGTTTAAAAATCTCATCAAATCATGTTATAATTTTTATCATCAAATGCCGGACGCGAAATTTTCTCAAGTGTGTGGCACTAAACAATGAACCTAAGATATTCTATGTGATATTGAATCACCTTGCCTAAAAGTTTAAATATTAAAGAAGATAAGTATATTTATTTATAGATTAATGAAGACCATATTCTTTTCTCCTTAATTGAAAGAAACCTTCGGGTTTTTGTTTCTTTATAATGAACTAGTATGAAGAAACGCGTGAGATTTCTTGTTGCTGATTTCTTACTGGTCAAGTGTCACAAACTAAAGCATTTGTCATATATCATTTGTTTTATTACCAGCTTGACTTTAGATAAATCTGAACCCTCTTTTGTTTGTAGCTTCTTGTCCTAAACCTTGTCCACAACAAATTATACTTGAACTTGGCCTGCCTTACCCGGAAAAGATGGCAATTGTGCAAGTCCTCATCTTCTCCTTTTATTTCTTCATCTTTTCCACTGTAGGTTCCAAGAAAACTTGTTCGAATTCCTTCTGTGGAAACAATTATTTCCCCATAACGTATCCTTTCAAGTTACAAGGCCAAAATCCTAAAGATTGTAATGACTATACTGATGTAAGATGCAATTCTCAGGATAATAAAACCATTTTAAATCTTCCTTTTTCTGGAGATTTTTATGTGCAAGACATTGACTACTACACACAAAAAATCTCTCTCTGTGATCCTGGAGATTGTCTCGTGAAACGTCTTATAAACCTGAACCTTTCATCGTCGCCTTTTGAGGCCATTATTTATGAAGACTACAAATTCTATAACTGTCCAATAACGAACATTCTGTATTATCGTTTTAAGCCAATTGGCTGCCTTAGCAACTCGCCAAATGCTACGGTTGTGACTGCAATAGTCACCTCTGAGGAGATGAAACTGTATTACAATTGCAGTTCAATTTTTAGCTTAGAAATCCCAGTTTCCTGGTATGGTGAATATGAGAATACGGGGATTTTAAATAATTTCAAGTTGACATGGAATGTCCCTCACTGCAAAGATTGTGATGAATATGGTCCTCAGGAAACAGGTAATTTTCGTTCTTATTTTTCAACTTTTTTCAGACATTTAAATCGAGCTTTAGTTATTTTTTTGCTCCTTTTGGTAATTAAAAGAACTTCTTTGTTGTTAATTAAGAAAGTTGAAAATAATTACAATAAGAAAAATAAGACTTGTAGAAAAATTTGAGGTTCCTTATATGAATAAATTTTTCATTCATTGCAAAATATATAACTCAGTAGTAGTCTTCATAGTACCGATCTTATTCCATCAAGCCATATGTGGGAAGACTGAATCGGACTGATATTGCGGGAACACAGCATGAGAAAGTGATGGCACGATCACTGAAGATCCTCTACAAGCAGGGGCGGAGCCAGGAATTCATGGTACGGGGGGCAAAATTTTTTAAAAATTTAATGTACGAACTACAAATAAAATTTATATATAATAAGAAAAATTCATAATATAAGTTACCTATCGTAGTTGCACCCGACGATGTTTTAAAGCATAAAATTCATCTACAATAGAATCTAGATCTAAATTCATACTAAATTCTCGCTCAATATTTAGTGTTAAACAATCAGCAAGAAAGCCATCATCCGTTTTGTTACGAATTTCCGTCTTCACATGTTTCATTACTGAAAATGCTCGCTCCACAGTCGCCGTTGAAACAGGTAGTGTGAGTACTAAACAAATCAATTTAGTCAAAACGACGTAACTCTCCAACCTTCTACTTGCAACCAATTCTCGACATAAATCAGAAAGTGTAGGTACTTGAAATCGAGGTTCGGAAATTACATCATTCTGATAATGTTGCAACTCAACTTTCAAACAATAAATATCTTGCTGTGAAAAATCTTCAGGATAAAACTTCTCTGCAAGCTTGCAAATATTATCAATGTTAAATGATTCAAAAGAATCTTTTGGATCCAAAGCTGCACTGAGAGAAAGGAGTTCTAATGATGTCTCATTAAATCTTATATCTAACTCCATCATCAGAAAATCAATGGCTGCATTGAAAATATCAAAGTGATAGTGATGTTCAACGGTAGGATACTCACGACCACGAGAACGACCAACCATATACGAAGCATCAAAGTCAAGTACATGTATATCATTTTTTGAGCAAAAACATTTCACCTCTTCAAGAAATTCTTCCCAACCATCTTCTCTCAATGTTTGACGGATAATTTTTGTAGTACGGACAAATCTCATAGCAGTCAAGATGTCTTGAGTTTTCTTCTGAAGGGTCTGACAAAGCACATCCGCAATTGCTAATATTTTACACATTAAATGTAAAATAAATACAAATTCAAATGTTGTCATGGTTTTGTACACACCACCAACTTCGGACCGAGATCTTACATTTG
>NC_036239.1:22964887-22966558 GCF_002742605.1 Olea europaea var. sylvestris
TTTTTTTTTTTTTTTAAATCATTGCTAGATATACTAAAAGATCCAAAGTGACTTGAATTCGGTCTTAACAACTACACAAGGCAAATGACAACTGATAAAATATAAAGAATTTAATTTAACTGACAAAATCATATAAAACTACAATATTTATTCGTTCTATTTAAATTATTGGGGACAAAATTGAGACAAATTTAAAAGTTTGGGGGTCCTTCATTGTAATAAATAGTTAAATAAAGTTCATCTTTTCGAATTGGGGCTTTAGGTTTGAAGTACTCGTCTAACCCCTACTTCATCAACTCAACGCTCAGATTGTTGCACAGGCAAGTACCTTTATGGCCTTTTTGCTAAATCAAAGTAAATTTAAGAGAGAAAAAATTATCTTTGTTATATATAGATGTAAGAAATTCGCAATTCCTGCTTTCAAATTTATGTTTGCAAGATGTTTGTTAACAATGCCTGTTTGCTGAATAGTCTCAAATTTTTGCAAGCTAAATTTCTGAGTCGATTGAACAATGTAATATGGGTTAACTTGTACTCTGTGAATTCTTGTTTTATGGTTGATTAGATTTATTTATTTATTTATGGGATTTGATACTTATTAATCAATCCTGTTGCAATTACAATTTCTCGATAATAGATATAAGTTGCAAAAAGTGATATTTTTCTTTATTTTTTTCCGTTCTATAGATTCTTTTTTACGCCATGTACATGCTGTGTGAACTACGAACACATTGTTGAATTAGCTCTTTGAGTGGAAATGGAATTTTGCCCGACTTGTGGGAATATGCTGCTGTATGAGCTGCCTAATACTGGGCACTCTGCCCGATTTTTCTGCCCAACATGTCCATATGTATGTCAGATGAAGAAGCGGGTAATTCGTTTAATCTTATGATAAGTTCGTTGTCTATGGTTCACTTCTTTTGCAATTACTCATATATTCTGTGCTATTTTAACAGGTAAAGATAAAGAGACATATGCGATTGGTTAAGAAAGCAATAGATCCCATCTTTTCTGAAAATGATCAGCAGAATTTACCCACAACTGATAGTAAGTTTTTCTTGACATATTTGGTTAAATATCTTGTGTATTTTTTCAATTTGGAAGTGAAGATTTTTAGGAATGCTTCTGCCGTCGGTAATGATGAGATCTGCGCATTTGGTGTTTGATTTTGTTTAAATTGAATATTTCTTTGTAGAGTATTCTGAAATTTGTTCATCAATGATGGTGTTTACTTATTATTAGGAAAAATCAGTAAGAAAAAGGTTTCACAAATCAACTCGGCACAACATTTAAGGTGTCTTTGGTAGTACTGGATAAGACCATACAACATGATAAACAAGATTTTGGCCTTCTTTCTCATTGACATAGGGGCATTCTCTCGATCAAATGCATCAAGAAGCTGTTTTTCACATCTTATACCACAAAAAGTCTAAACTACCCGTAGTTTCATTCCATATGTTACTCAGTTCTCGTTTTTAGCTATTTTGGGAATTTTTATCTAGCTTGTTACCCTCTCCCTTACTGAACCGATAATCATCATGTTGTGTTGTGGCCTTCCAGATTTCTCTCCACTTAAATGTGTGCAGTGGTGCATAAAATGAAGGTTTAAGTAGACAATGATTTTAGGGTTTCATGTCTCACATATTATGTTCACAATTGCAATTCCACAAT
>NC_036239.1:22970485-22992597 GCF_002742605.1 Olea europaea var. sylvestris
GTGCATAAAATGAAGGTTTAAGTAGACAATGATTTTAGGGTTTCATGTCTCACATATTATGTTCACAATTGCAATTCCACAATGCAAGGTAGACCTTAGTTTTGAAGGCACTGCTAATAAAATAATACACGCTTACATGGTGAGCAATTTCATTAAGGTTATAGTTTATAAAAAATTATATAATTTTTTAGTTTAGGTAGCAGTTAGCAGTGGACATGGTGCGTACTTCTTCTACTTTTCTGGGTTGATGCATGAAATTACTGACGTTGCAATATAGCAAATTATATACTTACATTATTCTTGATCCTGCTGGATAGACTTGGAGGGTAATTAGAGTTAATTCTATGTGCAGCAACATGTCCTGCATGCAACTATGGAAAAGCTGCTTTCTACCAAGTGCAAATTCGGTCGGCAGATGAACCAATGACAACATTTTACATATGCAAGAGGGAGACTTGCCGAAATCATTGGCGTGAGGAATAGAGCTCTTACTTTGCAAGCTTATAGGCTCTAAGCTCTATAGATTTGGTTTGGTTCCAATAAAACCTTTTGCTATGTAATCTGGTTTAAAACATTGCGTTTAATTCATCAGTTTCCAGAATACTACTGGAGAAAGCACAATTTTGTTTTTGAAATGTAACGAAAATATTGTCACATTTCATGTCGCTGTTAATGAATGGCGGGTTTTGACTATGAAGTTGTCTAAACTAACAGTTGGGGCATGTAATTCCTAAACAAGGTACGAGAAACAGGCAAAAGATCTCATTGCCTCTGGCTCTCGGATGTGAAAAGCTTGGAGATCATGTTAAAGAGTCTTCTTCTTATCTTCATCTCCACCCTGGCGCCCTCTTACGCTCGAGGGTGTCGAAAGGCTATCTTGTGGATTGACATTTACGATCAACAAAAACATCTGCACCGAGATTTCAGAATAAGGATGAGCAAATGCAAAACAAAGATGATGAAACTTATTTGGATGATCCATATTGACAAGAACAAGGGAATTGTGTCATGAACATCAGCTAAAATTCCTTCATACAGCAACTATTGAGTTAATAATCTAAATTATCTGCCGACTCGTTCATTGAACTCTTAAATACAATAATTGCGATCGATACCATTGCCTTATCAACAATCTTGACATGAAGACGCAACCTTTATAAACAAAAACACCATTGATCGTAACTAAATTTATTAATCTCGGGTAACAGTGAAATGTGCCCATTTGCTTGATTAATTCTTTGTGGATTTTTGCTGAAATTGATCAAATTTTGGAAAAAAAATGCAGGCTTTGATTAATTCTTTGTGGGATTTTACTGAAATTGATCAAAATAAGCAGAAATGCAGGATCTGATTAATTTGATCAATTTGCAGAAATGCAGGTCTTGATTAATTCTTTGTGGGGGTATTTTCTAAAATGTCTAATTTCATGGGTGACAATTGAAAAATGTCCACTTTTTAAATTTAGCACTAAACTATCTATTATGTCCTTAATGAAAAAAAAAAAAGCAATTTATTTATTTTTTCAATTTGTTGCGAATTTTGAGAAGTAGATTCCATGCGAAGCTACATCAAAATGATATTATCGATATTTCAAATGGCATTCTCGATATTTGAATCCCATTTATATTTTAAAAATACACAATGTCAAATCACAATATTAAATATTCTTGACATTTTAAATATCTAGAATGACATTTCATTTTGAACATGACATTTTTCTGCACTTGAAATGTAATTCTCGACGTTTCTGTGTCAATGAGAAAAATAGCATTAATTGTGATTTGACATGTGTACTTTTGAAATAAATATGACGTATTATGTGTCAAAATTTTAATGACCAATAAATTTTTTGCAAAAATGTCCATCTCTTGTCTCTGTGTGGAATCATAAATTGTTCACAGGGATATTTTGGTCCAAAATGGACATTTTTGCAAAAATTCGTGAAAGTGGACATTTTTGCAAATGAACATGTGAAAGTGGACATTTCAAGTAATTTCCTCTTCTTTGGGGGGTTTACCGAAATTGATCAAAATTTGCAGAAGTGCAGGCTCCGATTGATTCTTTGTAGGTTTTTAATTTCTACTAAATCGATCACGATTTAAAAAAGGCTGGCCTTCTTTCAAGTGCATGCAGAAAAAGTGATGATAAATTATACATTGAAAAAAGCTGCTATTTGATTCTTCTTGTTTCCATTTTAATCATTAATTGTGCTTTATTTTCTGTTATTTCCTTGTCTATATTTATCTTCTTGTTTGAATTTCTGTTGCCTTTGAAATGTTCTCTTATATAAAATCTGATCTTGTCTCAGAACTCAAAATCTTGTATGGCCATACTCGCAACAGAACCCAACCACCTCTCCTTCCACATCTATATTGCCATGTTGTAGTCTGGATTTCTAATTTGATGACGGTCTACTATCCTGGAATTGAGAAATTACTGTATCTTATTTCTGTAATTGTCTACAGGATAAATTGATAACACGATTCATTTATCCAGATATTCTGAACTGCATAATGCATTGAAGTAAATTTCTAGTAAAATTGGCTTGGTGGTCATAAGCGCTCATCTATATTTGGAACATTATGATTTCTACCGAACAAGAGAATCCCCCTCCCCATCGTTTTCTTGATGCTAATTAGTACAATCGATATATAATTAGCCCAACTTTCTGAAAGTTTCTTCAGAATAGTTTGTCCTTTTTACTGTACAGTATCTGAAGTTGCAAAGCTAAAAAACAACCACGAACCACTAATAATGATAACTCAGACCTTCTGAAGGGTCTTCATTGTCGTATCTTCCTGGTTTCCTTGACTAGGCTGCTTTGGATTCTGTTGGTTTTGGCTTTGTTTCGACTTCTTTGTACTGTCTTCTTCAAATTCGGCTTTGTTGGCAAGTTCATTTACGGCTTCCACACTCTTTTCAATTCTTGAAGCAACTTCTATCAGCAATGTGGACATGGAAACTATTGGAACAATCTCCATGAGAGGTACTATGGTAGAACTTTCGTCTCCCTCTTCTGTGCTATGTTTGGAGTCTCCAATAATAGGTTGTTCGGACAGGGATTTCAGGGCGCCTTGAAGTTCTTGTACTGCATTGTTCATCTCATGTACCATGAGATCAATCTTTATCGATTTTGTCATAGTATTCATAATAACTGCCAATTCTTTTAACACATCCGAGGAACTAGAGCTTAATCTTATGCAATACTTGCTGAAAAGTTTCTTTAGGGTATTGGGCGCCTGCAAAAAAACCGAAAAACAGGATATTGTAGAAGACGAAAAAACTAACGCATTGTTTGATTGTTTGGTAAAGCATATTGTACAGCTCTGGATACGACAGTATTAATTACCTCTGTATCTGAGTTTGTGCTAACATTAAGAGTCTCAATGCAGTAAGCACATTTACGCAGCAAAGCCCCAACTTTTAGGTACTCGTTCCATGGATGGCGAAAATTGAAGTTCCCATGTGCAGGCTCCCACCCAGCAAAATTAGCCTGTGGAGATGCAGAGTTAATACTTGAGTAAAATACTCGAAAATTAGACGAACTGTTGAAGTTTTAGCAAGAAATTTTTGTATGAATCAGAAATATACCATAGCTTCTTCAGCAGTCTTTGAATTAAGCACACATTTGTAACCTTGTAATACTTTGTCTGAATCTTCACCATTGGCATTTACATTTTCACTGATGCCGAAGTATTCTACGACACATCCTGAGGTTAACGAACATAACATATTATTATTTTCTATTTTTTAGTAAATCAACGTGTTATAATCATTGTTCATATGCGATTTTTCTTTTTTCCTGTCTTACCATTTAAAGAAGCAGCAATTTTTTCCATGTTGTTTGTGATAAGACAGTGAAGTTCATTTCCTGCCCATACAGGACAGAAAATCATGGTTATAATGATGCAAAGGGAGGTTCCTATGGCAATTGTAGATAATCTATGATGAGCCAGTTCGAACAATTTATCCACACGATAGCCCGATACTGACACAAAGCTAAAGGTGAGGATAAAGATCAGAGCTCCATAGTCGAATCGTGCTTTTATAGTTGGGATGAATCGAGAAAAGGTTGCGGCAGCAGCTGCAAGCAAAATAAATGATTTCTCAGTAACAGTTTAACTATAATATATAGATGTCCTTTAATTTTTCTACATATTTTCGTGTTCTGATGCCTGCGGGAATTAAAACTTACTGCAGATTATTCTCTGATTGGAAAAAACAAATGCTGAAAAGGACCAGACAAGAAAAATTCGACCTACCTAAGAGGAAAACCGATACTTGTAGAATTATGGGTTCGAATTTTTCTCCCGACTGATTTGCAATCCAATGAATGCCGAGTCCTAATGCTCCAGCCAATAAAGTTCCAGTAGCTCTATTCACACATTTACAGAGTGTAGCCCCTGCATTATCAAGGAAAAATAGTTAAAACCTTGTACTTCGTCATGTCCAATATAATCTAATACCGTGTGCCAAAAACATTTTGAATACTTACCCACAGTGTATTCAAATACGACAACTACAGTCATAACAGCCCACATGGCATTCCCTCCGACTCCATTATACAAAGGCCTCATGTAATAGAAGAGAGAGACGATAGAAAGAGCCATCCCTACTTTAAGGCCATGAATAGCTTTCTTAGGCTCTCTAACGGCTAAACTCCAAGCCTTTCCAAGAAACTTAGAAATTCTTGACACGAACACCACAATTAAACCTCGTAATCCATTGAAAACTCGGATTTGAGGCTTCGACTCTGGCACTAAAACTTTAGAAGTATTTTCATTCGGGACGTTAACCCTCCATTCCAATCCTCCAGACTGTTTGCTTTCCTTGACCATCTTTATGGAATCAGACAACTCAAAAACAACCTTGACTAGGTGAACTGCTAAGTAGTATGATTATTTATGCTAGGTAGCTTATGAAAGCAATAGCTGAATACAGTTGATGTGTTGTCTTATGCAGAATTCAATCACAATCAAAGTGTGTCTTTGGCTAGGTTGTTGTACATGATTAGTTTTTAGTCAAGCACATATATATATGGCCGTCTCAGGTTGCTTGGATTTTATAAAATATTTGTACATTCGGATGATCGTATTGTACAGGAAAGAAAGTATTTTTGGTAGGTAAGCTTGACCTCAAGATTTTGTATTTCTTTATGTCACCAATGGCTTTAATAAGAGATCAGATAGAGCATATACACATGACCTAAAATCCAACAGTGACATCTACATTACCTAAAACCATAACATCATTAGTTTGCCTCTTTCACAAGAATTCATATAATATCCAAGATCTCTCTCTCTCTCTCTCTCTCTCTCTCTCTCTCTCTCTCTATATATATATATATATATATATATATATATATCTTTGTGCGTATACACATACCACAAACTTTGGAGAAGCACTGTCTGCATATCAAATTATTTTAGAACTTTGATGGGGAGCTCGACCATAAAGCTATTTATGTTCTTCTTAAACCATAAGCCAAAGGGAAATATGATAACTTATTTATGATTTCATGATAATCAATTTGAATTAGATTACATTTACCTTTTGCAAGTGTTAAAGTCAAATAAAAAACTTAAATGAAGTATAAAATAAAATTTTGATGTAGTATAACATCACTCCACACTCCAATGCTTAATTATATGCCTAGCTAGATTTTGCTCAATGAATCAATAATGGGTTTGGTCTCGATCTCAGTTGGTGGTAGCCTTCTCAATGGTTGTTGTCTCATAGTCGATTTTGCGCTTGAGTTAGATTTTGTTAGGTTTTAGAGATATTAGCAATTTTTAAACAAAAACAAAGTTGTAAAAGAGTTTTAAAAGTCAAAGAGTCAAGTGGTAGGTTGTATATATGAGTTAGGAGTCCTTGGGCTCGTCTTTGGAACAAAGGAAAAAGTTGCTGGAATTATGCTAGCTTGTCCCCAAGCTGTTGCTCGAGCATCCAAAACAGTAGCATTGTCATTAGCCAGTCGCCTACCTATCACTCAAGTGGAGCACCTATCATTGGGCTCTCAAGCAATGGTGTTTCCTAGAAACCCTAATTCGTATTTTTCAGAAGTTTTATCTGTCACATACTATCCAAAACCTCTATATTATATACCCACGCCTCACTTAAAAAAAGGGTTGTGTTGAATATTGAGTTAAACAAGAAATCACTTCCTACGCGTCATATAAATAGTTCACTCCTCTTTTTATTTAACAATATCATTGAAAACATCAAATCCACATAATCCAACATGCCAAAATATATACTTTTCCTTAATCTGTTTGATTTCTAAAGATCAAGGAAGGTAACAGGAATTCGACTGAAGGAGAACGAGGAGTTTTCAGTGTCCATAGGAGATAGACAAATTCAGAAGGTTGGGAGTTGGTGCAAGTGCACTCAATCCAGGAGGGTTTTGGCGATTACAGTTAAGATGTTAGAAAGTACTAGAGTTAGTTGAGTCTGACAATATTGTAAGTTGATTTGTTTATAGTGGATTCTTATTGACTTGGGCTCAAAAAAATTTTTTTTTATCTCGTGAGGGGTTTTCTCCATTATCAATTTTCTAGTGTTATTTACTTTTCAGCAATTTACTAATTGGGGTAATTCAATATAGGATAATTTTGCATATGAATTTATCTGGATTAATTAATAACTGTGAGCCGCCGCTTTTATTAATTGATTAATTTAAATTCCACATAAAACACCTATTTACCCCCTCTTGATGTTAGTTGGGTTGAACTTCGTTATTTCAAGTGGTATCAGAGCCTCAATTCGATTCTTGACCTTATCTTAATCTAGATGAGTCAATCTCTTTTCGTGCTTTTATTTTTTGAAAGAGGCAATTATGCATATTAGAGGGATAGAATGAGAGCTTTTCTTAAGTCTTTAGATGAGCGGATTTGGTTTATTGTACAAAATGGTTGGACTATACTTTCTACTATTGTTTCAGGTGTAGTTACCCTATAGATATTACACTTTGGACCAAAGATGAACTAGCTGAGTGCAATTGGAATAGTAAAGGGCTTCATGCCCTATTTATGGTTGTGTCCGCATAAGAGTTTATGAGAGTATCAATGTGTGAAACCACAAAAGATATTTGGAATATTTTAGAGACCACACACGATGGAACCATAATTGTAAAGAACTCCAAGCTACAGATGTTAACCACTAGGTCTAAAGAAATTAGAACGAAGGACGATGAATTGGTCAATGAATTCTATGGGAAGCTAAATGACACAGTGAACTCTAGCTTCAAAATAGGTAGGAAAATTCTCAAGTCTATTGTTATGGAAGAAAGTAAGGACTTAGATATAGTTAAGATAGAAGAACTTGTAGGATGCCTCCAAACCTATGAACTCATCATATCTCAACTGAAGAAGACTATGCCAATAGCCTTGAACACCATTAATAAAAAGGGTGTGAGTCTACTAATATGGAGACCCTTAGGGATGATTAGATAGCTCATTTTGTTAAGAAATTCCAAAAAGTTCTCAGGAATAAGAAAAAACCTCAAGAGAGGAAGAAGGGTGCCCCAAGTAAATTCTAGAAAGACAAGCTTGATAAGACTAATGATAGGAGTTCTAGTAAGAAATCTTAGTCAATTAGATGCATGAGTTTTAGGGTTTTGGTCACTATAAAAATTAATGTCCTAGCTATAAGAAGAACCTGAATAAAGGAAAGGGTAAGATATTGATAGTGTCACTAATTGATAATGAATCCAATTCAAGTGATCAAAGTGATTCCTCTAGCAGTGAAGATGAAAGGAATTATTTGACATTCACGTCTATAGTTAAAAAAATGAATTGGATAAGCACAATGAAAAGATTGAGGATGGCGAATGTAGTGGGAACTCTCAAAAAGACTCTGAAGATGAGACAGAGATTTGTGAGGCATATCATCAATCATGTAAGAAGTCTTAGGATAAAGAATGTCAATAAAATCGTATTGAAGAAGGTTAATGAATTTAAGAGAGAGAGACTCACAGCTGACCTTTAGGATTCTACCAAAAGTCTTAGTGACATAAGACCTGTCAATGAGAACTTAGAAGCTAAGCTTAAAACTTTAACAAGTGACATAGAAAAATCCAATACTCAACTCCATTCTTTTTGGAGCGGTACTCAAAAACTTCATACTCTTTTAGGGATAAAGAAGCCAACTGGAATTAGGCAAAGTCTAGGATATGTTCAAACTAATCAAAATGCTGCTAGGACATCTAATGCAACTTTTATCCCATCCACCAACAAACTTAGGAATGTTGATGATCCTGAATCTAAGGGCAATGGTGCCTTAGGATAGAGGCCTACTAGACAATGTAGAATTAATTGACCTAAAACCAATATCAACAATCATGTAGTTTTAAACCTTGGTTTGTTCCTACTTGTCACAATTGTGGTGTACTGGGACATACATGGCCTATGTGTTATAATCTTGATAGACAGAGTCAAGATATCTTTAGCAAGATTAATTTCCTTACCAATCAGGTTAGCCACTTAACTGAAATGATAACCCTGTTGACTAAGATCACCTCAACTTCTAAGAAGATTTTGTTTAAGAAAAGTGATCTCTATATGTATGATGAACAAGTGAACTATTATGTTGCCCATGTTGCACTTAAAGCTCTAAATAACTCTTTGTGGTATCTTGATAGTGTATGTTCTCAACATATGTGTAGATATAAAATCTTGTTCTCTACTCTTGATGACTGCAATGATAGTATGGTTACTTTTGGAGATGGGGCTACTGTACTTATCCTTTGTTAAAAGTACTGTCAATATACTTGGATTACCTGCTATCTCAAATGTACTTTATGTGAAAGGTTTAATGTCTAACTTGTTAAGCATTAATCAAATATGTGATGTTGATTTTGAGGTTAGTTTTGTCCAGAAAATGTGTAATGTTTATGATCCTACTCATAACATTGTCCTCGAAGGTGTAAGGACTTCTGAGAATTGGTATGGAGTTCTTCGAAATTTCAACTATGCGTGTAGCAGTGCCAAGATTGATGTGACTTAACTTTGGCATCAAAGACTCGGATCATATGAACTATAAGAGTTTGTCTAAGTTGGCTAAAAAGAAACTTGTTAATGGTTTACAAACTTGAAAACATTATATGTGGACCGTGTTAACATGTTAAACAACTTCGAATAAATCATAAACAAACTACTAACATCTCGACAAACAGGTTTTTAAAATTACCCCATATGGACTTATTGGTGGTGAGCGCTACATTTTAATTGTGGTAGATGATTTCTCTAGGTATACATGGATTGAGTTGTTGAAACAAAAATCTGAGGTGCTCAGCCTCGTTAAATCCTTACAAAAGAGACTTATAAATGAGAAAAATTTCATCCTAACTAGAATCCGAAGTGATCACGAGAAAGAGTTTTAAAACTCTAACCTTGAGAACTTCTACATGTAGGAGGGAATCCAGTATGAGTTCTCTTTATCGTTCACTCCACAACAAAATAGAATAGTTGCAAGGAAAAATTGTGTGCTTCAAGAAATGGCAAAGGCCATGCTTCATGGAAAAGATCTAGCCATGCATTTTTGGGTGAAGCTATTAACACTGTTTGTCACATTGTGAACTGTGTTTACCTTAGATTGAAAACTGATAAGCCACCATATGAGAACTGGAAGGGTAAAAAACCTACTGTCAAATACTTTTGTATGTTTGGTAACAAGTGCTATATTTTGAGAGATAGGGAGAATTTGGGCAAGTTTGACTCTAAGAGTGATGATGGAACCTTTCTAAGATGTTCTAAGAATAATAGAGTCTATCGTATATACAATTTTTGTACACGAGTTGTGTGAAGTCCAAAAATATCGTGACAAATAATGCTTCTAACGAGGAAGAGATTGTAGGAGATTGGGCTGAGTTAGATCACTCGAATATAGATTTCGTCACAGTAACTAAACCTAAAGAAAAATCAATTCTTGAACCCCTCCACTCACCTAAAGGTAGCAGACTCCAACTTTCCTAGTGAACCATCTCCTAGCAAAACTTCAATCCTTCTAGTGGAGCAATTACCTAGTGATAAATCCAAACCTTCCAAAGAACTTCATCTAGAGTTAAATCTAATCATCTCAAGGTCAATATTATTGGGAGGTTTAGATGAAGGGATGAGATTTCACAAGAAGGTTTTAAAACAACTTGACATTTGCTAGCTACGTGTCCTAGATTGAGCCTAAGAGAGTAGAAGATGCCCTTAGTGATGAATGCTGGGTAAATGTGATGCATGAGGAACTAAATCAATTTTTGAGAAACAATGTGTGGTATTTGGTACCTACGCCTGACGATTGTAATGTTATAGATACAACATGGATGTTTAAGAATAAGATCGATGATCAAGGTACCATAACTAGGAATAAGGCTAGGTTAGTTGCCCAAGAATATGCTCAGGTTGAAGGTGGTGACTTTGATGAGACATTTGCCCTTGTTATATGTCTTGAGTCCATTAGAATTCTTCTTATTGTTGCTTGTACTTTAGGATTCAAGTTATATCAAATAGATGTCAAAAATGCTTTCTTGAATGGAATACTTCAAGAAGAAACTTATGTTGAACAATTAAAAGGATTCATCGATCCCAAGTTTTCACATTATGTCTTTAAACTAAATAAAGTTTTATATGCTCTTAAACAAGCTTCTAGAGTTTGGTATGATAGACTCACTGTATACCTATTAGAACATGGTTTTTTTGGAGGAGGTGTAGACAGAACTTTATTCATA
Source organism: Olea europaea var. sylvestris (assembly GCF_002742605.1). NCBI lineage: Eukaryota > Viridiplantae > Streptophyta > Magnoliopsida > Lamiales > Oleaceae > Olea > Olea europaea. The sequence continues at coordinate 22,981,203 of NC_036239.1, forward strand.
AGACGTATTAAAGAAACCATTACCATAGCACAGATTTATGTCGATGATATCGTCTTTGGTTCTTCTATTGACTCTCTTGCCTATAAATTCACTGAATGTATAAAGCAAGAATTTGATATGAGCATGGTTAGAGAATTAAGTTACTTTATTGGCTTTCAAATAAAGCAAACTAATGACGGGTTATTTATATCTCAATCAAAGTATGCAAAAGACATTGTCAAGATATTTGGGCTAGACAGTAATAAACACAATTGAACACCCATGAGCACGACTGTTAAGTTAGGTCATGCTCCCACGGGTAAAAGTTTGTTCAAACACTAAACAAGAGTATGATATGTAGTTTACTTTATCTTATTATTGGTAGACCTAGCATAGCTTTTAGTGTTAGGGTATGTAAAAATTTTAGGCTAATCCTAAGGTATCACACTTGAGTGCTGTAAGGAGTATCATTCGATATGTAAATGGTACTGTAGATCATGGAATCTTGTACTCTAAAGACTCTAATCTTAATCTTGTCAGCTATTCCAATGCCGACTAGGTTGGGAATGTCGACGATAGAAAGAGCACATCGGGATGCCATTCCTATGTTGGTTCTAATCTTGTAGCTTGGAAGAGTAAAAAAAAAAATAAAACTCTATTTCATTATCTACGACTGAGGCTGAATACATAGCTGCAGGAAGTTGTTGCACTCTACTGCTTTGGATGAAGCAAAGGTTGAGTGATTATGGGATTAAGCAGGGTATTATGACTGTACTCTGCGGTAACCCAAGTGCTATTAGCATTTTCAAAAATCTTGTTAAATATTCTCGGACCAAACATATTGATATTATACATCACTTCATCGAGAGCTTGTAGAGACCCGTGTTGTATCTTTTGAACACATCTCTACAGAAAACAAATTAGCTGACCTGTTTACTAAGCCCTTAGATGGTTTGAGATTTGAGTTTCTTAGAAAAGATATTGGTGTCTATGTACTTCTTTGATTAGGTACTTAGCTGCATGCATGTGCAGTTCATGTCATTCATCTATTCTTGCATACAATTCATTTTATGTATATTCATTTTTGATGTGTTTCCTTCATTAAAAAACGTTAACACTGCAGTATCATATTTGATTTGCTTGAATGTGCTTTTTGTGACCGAATATGCATATAACCAATGAATAGTTAGGTAATTTCTATCACTTTTTTTAGATTTATGTGAAATACTTGGTACAGGTCTCCTCATGTACCATCTGCACAGTACACACTATGATCTTGTAAGTGAATCTTGACCGTATGCGTGAGATTTGGGATAACAGTCATCTATTAGTGAGGTGATCATGAACATGAATTGATCTGTGACTAGTTTGACTTAAAGCTATAGTATATTCTCTTTAACAGATAAAGCTGTCTGAGAGTAAAAATTTCAAATATATTGCAAAATCAGCATTATCTTATACTGCTCTTTGGAGCCTATTTGACTCGAGCAATTAATTCCAATGGATTTCTTATAACCTGATGACCTACGGTCAACTGACTTGGAGTTATCGACTCAAAGCTCATATGATAGCTGAGATTACACAGTTGAAAGCCACTACAAAGCGTCATATAGCAGAGTTTGCTACACTGCATGATGCGATCGCATATGTTTAGTAAGGTGTTTGAAGGATCAACGGGCATTGGGATGATGATTCTGATTCTGATTCTGATGAGGCTGCGGATGGAGATGATGTTGTTGGTGATTAGTTGTTAGGTATCCCCTTGTCATTTGTGACAAAAAGGGAGAATAAGTAATATGATATGTTGATTTGATTTGAAAGTATCTTTTGACACTTCTTTAGATGTATATGATATTATCTTCTGCCTAGATAGATTAAGTTTTGATGTCTAGTAATATTGATGATTGGTTTTGGTGTATTTGCTTATATTGATATTGCATCTTAATTTAGTTAGCATGTTTTCGAGCTTATGAATAACTGTCTAAACTACGTTTATTTCTCTCACTGTTTCACGTATTTTTACACTTGGTTTTTGAGTTTGTTATTTCAGAAAACAGGTTCGACAAAGGAAAAGTAAGATTCAACCGAGTTAGTTGGTTTTGGGTGGATTAGATTGGATATCTTTGATTTGTAATACATGTTTTGTCACTGAATACCAAAGGGAGAGTTTGTTAGGTTTTAGAAATGTTGGCAATATTTAGACAAAAACATAGTTGTAAAAGAGTTTTAAAAGTTGAAGAGTCAAGTGGTAAGTTGTAGAGATAAATTAGGAGTCCTTAGGGCCGTCTATGGAACAAAGGAAAAAGTTGTCGAAATGATGCTAGCCTGCCATTAAGCTTTTGCTTGAGCCTCCAAAACAATAACATTGTACTAGCTTGCCACCTGCCTGTCACTCGAACGGAACATCTGTCGCGCTCTCGCTCGAGGATAGTGTTTTTCGATATATCCTAATTCGCATTTTTCAAAAGTTTTATCTAGCACATACTACCGAAAACCTATTTACTATAGATACCCACGTCCCACTTCAAAAAAGGGTTGGGTTGAACATTTGGTTAAACAAGAAATCACTTCCTATAAATGATACAAACAGTTCAATCCTCTTTTGATTTAACCATATCATTGAAAACATTAAATCCATATAATCCAAAACACTAAAGTACATACTTCAGCATAATTTGTCAGAGTTCTGAAGATCAATGAAGGTGATCGAAATTCTGGTTGAAAGAGAACAAGGAGTTTTCAGTGATCAACAGGAAATAGACGAATTCAAAAGGCCGAGAATTGGAGCAGAGCATGCAATCTAGGAGGACTTTGGCGATTACAGTCTGGAGGTCAGAAAGTACTAAAGTTAGTCGAGTTTGACAATATTGTAAGTTGATTTGTTTATAGTGGATTTTTATTGGCTTGGGCCCAAGTTTTTTTTATCCCGCGAGGGGTTTTCTCCTTCATCAATTTTCTGATGTTATTTACTTTTCAACAATTTACTAACTGTGGTAATTCAATATAGGATAGTTTTGCATGTGAATTCATCTGGATTAATTAACAACTGTGACTTGTTGATCTTATTAATCGATTAATTTAAATTCCACATAAAACATCTATTCACCCCCTCTATGTATTAGTTGGGTCGAACTTCGTTATGTCAGATTTTTTGGAGTCGAAAATTATCATTGGAGACTAGAATCCCCCACATCATATTTCATAGTTTTCTTTCTACGAATATGTTTTGTGATGTCAATAAATCAAGATTCACCATCAACAAGGAGAAGATCTTTAATTTTATTAGATTAAAACTTGTTTATAGCTAAATGACCTAAATTTAGGTTATTCTCCAAATTAAAAACAAAATTACCTAATCTTTACAATGCTAGTGGAAAGCCCTTTTAAAATTAAAATTATTATATATTAATTTGTATTTAGAAAATTAAATAAATTTCATATTCTAGACTAACAACTCACGTACCTTTAAGATCAATCACTATCAGAAAAAAGCATTTACATCATAATTAATTTGTGAAAATTAGGCCATGAATGAAAATCCACTAATCTTTTTGCATGCTTTTCCAAATTGGTTTTTCGAAAATTAAACTTAACAACAAATTGTACTCATTAGTTAAAAAAAACAAATGCGCACATCACTTACAAAGTTAAAAATGAACTTCACATAAATGAATAGTATATATTATTTGAAAAGCTGGCTCAATTATCACATAAAAGCTAGTGTGCTTATAATGCTTTCATTCCTAACAATTCTTGTACGTTGAATTGAATAAGATTGGACAAAAGAAAAATGTCCTTCGCCTTTTTAAATTTTCTCATATTAAATAATATTGTACAATATAATTAAAATAAATTTCAAATTTTTATTTCATTTTATCTACAGTCTTGTGGAGTCATGCACAACAAACTTGCTAGTTGCTATTAAAGATTATCCCACACTATGCTTAAAGCAATGCAAAAGATGGACATTTGCCATTTGATACTGTACAATTTAGTGAATAATATTTCAAGTTGTTTTTCTTCTTTAATACAACTCAATGCCACCAATTTACTTGCCAAATATGCGATTGGTATTTCATGATGGCATATTTTGTAGAGTAAATTAGACAATGTTGGAAAGCAAATTTCATCCTAATTAAAAGTTAGCATATTAGGTGGAATAGAAAAATCCCTTATAAACCCATTATTTACCCCATGTCTAACTGCCGATGAGGGACTTTGTTTGCACTTTTCCACCAATTCTCCCCTTTGAATGAAGTACAATATCATCGGCCACTTTTTAAGTGAAAATTTATCCATTTCTCTTCCTCAAATCAAGAAAGATTAAGCCCCACTCTTCTACTATAGGACGGGTCATCGCCTTACAAGGGCACAATCTCCTTAAAAGCCAACCGTGGATTTTTTCAGCCATCGCAATCCAACTTAGGTCCCACTACATTTATTAATATACAACTTGGGATCCATTTTGCATTTCTATATATGGCTAAGCTTGACTCCTAACTTTTTTTTTTTTTTTTTATATCCAGGTGTCCGCCTTCCAGCGACTAATCTTGGGGCCTACGATCTAGCCCCTCTTTACACAGACCAGGTAAATCGTGGGTTGTGCCCCAAACTGACCAGGGTCCAAGAGTCCTCCCAACTGAACTGCCAAAGTGTCGAACAAGTTAAATCCATGTATGCGCCTTTTCTTTCAGGAGAACTCCTGCCTTCTAGGAAATATCTTGCCTTTTAGAAGAAAGTCTGCTTTCCAAGAGCCCCATGAATCGAACCCGCGACCTCTGAACTGCCCGCCTTGAAGAATTTCGTCCTTTTCCAGTTGAGATGTGCCCCGGAGGGCAAGCTTGACTCCTAACTTTGATATCACTTGTTAATAACCGAGTTTATATCATGAAAGATTAACATATTAGATGGAGCAACCACTATCAATTAAGCCTATCATTTACCCCATGTCTAACAGATGTGAGACTTCGTTCGCATTCTCCAAACAAATAGTATCGTATGATATTAAAGAAGAATAATCATACAATTCAACACAATTTAATAATATGTATCAAACAAACACTAACTACATATTTGATAAATAAGATTGAACAATAACAAATACTAATAAAAAGGGAAAATATAGAAGTTAATTATAATATTGTTCATTATACTTTTTAGTGTCACGTAATTAACATGTAATAAGGTTATAATATTGGCAGAATGTATAGTGGCAAATTTACTTTATAGGTGGATAGATTATGGTACAAAATTGTGCTGCCTGACGTGTAGGATCTTACACGTAGAAATACACTGATACAAATATTTTTGTCTTGTTGTACAAGAATTTTTTTCTTTGCCTAACTTGCGGACATGGGCAAGTCGCTAAGTTATTATTATTATTATTATTTTTTTTTTTTTGAGCATTACTTTGAAACACTGGATATTGTCATTTGCAAGAATATTGAAACGTAAATTTACGTTATTTATAAATTAAAATGGTAAGAGAGACATATTTATTTTTTTATTTAAATTATATTTCAATGTCTTATGAAGTAAAAGTTGAATTCTTTATACTTATTATTATTATTATTATTATTTCTGTTAGAGACCTTTGACGTCTGCAGTTTTATAAATTGAATTGACAAATTTTGAATTTAGAAACGTACAATTTTTTTTAGTGGAATAAGTGATTTCTTTATGAGACTTGTTTGAATAAGCTTGAAAAAAATTCTGAACTTTTCCTACAATAAGTAAATTTTTAAAATTAATAGTTATTTTTTGTCAAAGTAGAAAATAGGTACGTTATTTGTTTTCAAAGTAATTCTTACCATTTTTATCCAAGCATTTTTGAAAAAACAAAGTAACATATCAACACATATTTGTTAATTCAAATTTATTTAAAAGTTCATGTCACCTATGAGCTTCGCCAGTGACGGATCCAGAATTTTGAGTCAGTACAGGCGATCACTGATACAAATATTTTTGTCTTGTTGTACAAGAATTTTTTTCTTTGCCTAACTTGCGGACATGGGCAAGTCGCTAAGTTATTATTATTATTATTATTTTTTTTTTTTGAGCATTACTTTGAAACACTGGATATTGTCATTTGCAAGAATATTGAAACGTAAATTTACGTTATTTATAAATTAAAATGGTAAGAGAGACATATTTATTTTTTTATTTAAATTATATTTCAATGTCTTATGAAGTAAAAGTTGAATTCTTTATACTTATTATTATTATTATTATTATTTCTGTTAGAGACCTTTGACGTCTGCAGTTTTATAAATTGAATTGACAAATTTTGAATTTAGAAACGTACAATTTTTTTTAGTGGAATAAGTGATTTCTTTATGAGACTTGTTTGAATAAGCTTGAAAAAAAATTCTAAACTTTTCCTACAATAAGTAAATTTTTAAAATTAATAGTTATTTTTTGTCAAAGTAGAAAATAGGTACGTTATTTGTTTTCAAAGTAATTCTTACCATTTTTATCCAAGCATTTTTGAAAAAACAAAGTAACATATCAACACATATTTGTTAATTCAAATTTATTTAAAAGTTCAAGTCACCTATGAGCTTCGCCAAACATCCTCTTAATATTTTGCGAGATAATGGGGCCAAAAAAAAAAAAAAAATCTATTCCCAAATCTCGTATAATTCTATTAATTTCTTTTTTTGTCATTATTTAATTTAATTTTTTCAATTGTATTGCCTCAACGATCACTATCATATTTTTCACTACAATTTGCGTAGACTTGATGCTATTTAATATTTTAATTTAGATATTTTTGCTATGAATAATGAAGTTCAATTTTAATTGGACAACACTTTTCAAAAGCTTATAGAATTTATGTCATGGTTGATTGTCTCGAACACTAAACTAGCCAACCCACAAGGGTCAACTGGCAAGGGCATGGAGGCACAAATTAATAAGTGGAGTGCTGGAGTCTTGGTGGATAAGAGGGTTACCAACAACTTCACGACCGATGACGAATCCAAGAGGTTGGACCTCAAGGTGACTAAAGGGAAAAGTAGATTTCTCGATATCGTTGATTGTAAACTAGAGAGAGGTGTTGGGGTTGGATTTCATGAGGAAGACCTACACAATCTTCAATGAAGTCACTATGCATATTATAGAATGAATGTTATGTTTAACGAAGTGCCTAAAAAGACATGAATATGTGGAACCCATCTTGTCATAGGTTCGGACGAACAAGTGTGCTAGGTACTTAGGGACAATGCAACTCAATGCCAATCCATTTTGTTTCACACTAATGAAATGACTTCTCTAACCAAAAATGATACGTTAGACATTCGTCGTATTCATAAATTCAAAAGAAGAAATACAGTAAACTAATCTTGACAGGATGAAACTGTTATGCGAGTATTCCTTGGGAATGCTACATTAATCTTACACGGATTAAACATTTTGTGTACAATTTTTTTTTTTAGAAAAATACAAAAGCAAAATAAAGAAATTAACCCTCGCTGTGATTTTGTATTTAAGTTCTTGAGCGCTCAGCTGCTCAAATCTTCAGATATTATGCTAGAAATTTGATCTAATGATCTTAAATATATAATTCTACATCTGACAAGTCCTTCAAGCATATAAAAAATCCAATATCTCTCCAAATGCAGCTTGAATTCAGGAGGGATGGACGTATCACTATGATGCGTCCATTAGCTGCATGAGCGGAAAAGGCGGAGGTAGTGGGGGGCATTGCTGGGTCCAGCCCATATTATTTGCTCCCTAGCCCAAATTATTTTAATGCTTTCCAGTCCAAATTACAGCCCAACAATGCCTCCCAGCCCATATTATTTGGTCCCTAGCCCATCTCATATTAATGCTCCCCAGCCCATATTATATTCTAAGCAACGATTTTAGAATTTTGGCCCAGATATTAGCAATAGTCCAACTCTAATTTAAATCTCAATTCAAGTCTAATGTTCCATTGTACAAATTGTATTAAAGACACTATAATTATTAATTACTCTTTTCAAGACATTCATGAAATGTGAATATTTTATTGTCAAATTAAATATTTTATTTAATAAATGTTTGACTAAAATTTACTTATAATTAATAAGTAAATTCGTTTACAAATAATTTGTAATGATTAGATGTAAAAGTAAACTACTTATTCGAATAGTTAGAGACACTATGTATTTTTCTAAATTACGTATGTTTTCATTCATTACTAAATTCATGTTTATTAAAATAAAAAAAAATAAAAAAGACTTATTTTGACCATAAAGTATATATTATGATTAAAATAAATAACTTACTATAGATTTGATATTGACAATAAAAAGAATGTGTTAAAACTTTTTTATTTATAAAGTAATCTATATCAACAATAAAAAAGAATATTTGTTAAAACTTTCAGTTGTTTGAAAAGAGGAATTGTAAAAGTTACTAGAAGAGTACTCATTAGATACTTTTTTAAATGTTCATTGGTGGATGTGTATTTTTGCTTAATTCTATTGTGATTCGATTAGTTTATATTTTTTAAGGTAAGCATCGATTTTTTATTTGGTAAAAAAAATACAAAAAGTTAGTGGAATATCTTAATGTGAGACATCTAAACTTATTTTTTATTTCATTAAGTATCGTATAGTTTTTATCGTGAATATCACGAAAATAGCCTCCAAAATTCAATTTCTTGTGGCATAAGTTCATTCAAAGTTTTTTAAAATTTCAGTCCATCCTAACATTATTTTATTGCTCCGCCCCTGAGTGGCTAATGAAATTCACAAGCTTTTGGTGGTGAGTTCAGCTCGCGACCGTCACAATTTGGCCCGGGATGCTCGCAAGCCAGATTTTCAATATCCGAGCTGAGGGCTTGCGATTGCACCCCTAAGATCAACCGGCTACTTTAATTCACATAATTTTTTTACTGTTAATTTTGTAAAATGATTTTATGCGTACAATCGCATAAGGTATAGGATTTTTGGATTTTCTTGAATTTTGTGTGAATAAGAATATCTGGATCATGCTTGGCTTAGGTTTCATGTTTTAAATGGACTTAGCAGCTTGACTGTTTACTATTTCAGATTATTCGTCTTGTTCGAATTATCAGTTCCCCACATTTATACTTTTGTTCTGTAGATGCCTTTCGGGCAAGTAGTTCTAGCAATGAATCGAATGAAGTGATAAAAATAGCCAATCCAAATATTTCTGAAATTTTTTTGATTATACTTGTCTGTTGCAATTGACCTCAAAAAATAGACCACCACTGCAATAAAATAGTTACTATGTTGCTTACTTCTATATGAACGAATTCTAACCGAGTCGTTGGATGTTCCGTGTCATCTTTTCCATTTTAAGACGGTAGCCGTAGTTGTTAAAATAGGCAGTTATTGTTTTCATTTAAGAAAGTTTCTTTAGGTTGGTTGTTGGATTGTACTTACAATAACCTGATTGTAGTACAAGTCTGTACTGTCTGTCATACATTGTATTAAGTAAAAGAGACTTCTTCCTCCCTAATTTTACATGATCTTAGTTTCTCTGTCGTACTTTTTTTCTTTTTTCTTTTCCCTAATGTGAAGATAACTTATTTTGCAGGCTTAGTCAAGGAGTTACAAACCTTCAAAGGGCTCAGCTTCGTCTAGTAAACTGCAAATCATCGTCAAGGTACATGTTTGAACCAACAATAACAACAAACCATGTTTTGTTCTCGGTGAATTTGAAAATTTGCATGAATCATCCTTTTTTTTTTTTTGGCCACTTTTTTCTTCCATTGCTATACTTCCAAAGCAATTGAATGCCTAGATCCTTAGCAAATCCTACTGTCTCGAAAATCTCTCGAGAAATCTTGATTTCGGACTTCGAAAACAATCAAACGAACACCAATATACCTCGACTCGGCCCAAAACTTCCATACTTGGTTGCCACAAGTTTCACTCCACAAAGGAGACTATGGTGGTGGTATATGCACTCGACAAAGGAAGGAGAAAGATGAAGGAAGACACCCAAAAACACTCAAAGCTCTCTAACTCCAAAGAAAGTTGGCTGCCCCTCTCTTTTCTTCTCTTGTTTTCTCTCTTGCATACTACACACACACCATAAAACGATTGCAAAAGAAGATGGATATATAACGGGTATTAGGTGTTTAATTGGGCCAACAATAGTTAAATGGGGAAGTTAAGAACCAAGGTAAACTTAAGAACAATTGAGCCAAGACTCAAATATCCATCGACAACAAACGCAACCCCAACTTGGGCCATTCAAAAGTGTCGGTTGTATTCGAGTCGAGCCAAGTCTATGATGTTGATAAATTATCCGACAACTGTTTTAAATCATTGTCCGAAATTGTTGATGGTGGGTTGTGTGCTCATATAGTATATTTTGCTATGATAAAATAATTATTTATTATAAATAAATTGTGATTTTATTTATTTATTCTATTATTTATTATTGAACATACAAATTAAAGTGCCTATGATCACTTGAGTTAATCTAAGTTGGGTACTTACGTTGAGAAGTATAGTGTAACACAATTTATATTTTGATCATAAATAACTTGTCTGCAACCAATGTATAAAGGTTGGCACCTTGCACTTGAAGGTTGGTGTTGACCGATTCACTATTTAGATTTGTGATTTGTCCTTATCACAGAAATAGTTAAAGGTGACACTAGACACTTGGAGTGTATTGAACGGACCGCGTGTCGAATTTAATTCTATAGCATGACCGTGCAGAGAATTAAATTCCACTAGACCGCTATATATTTCATCTAAATTCCTTGACAGGATTACGTAAATCTATTTCGTGATTTTAATGATTCTTTGATTCATCAATAGGTGAGATCAATTTGATTTGTCAAATATCTCAATGAGTTAGGAACTTGAGAATGAGCGAAGTAGAGAATATGAATTCTTGTCGAGAACCGTCATCCTAGAGAATGGATAGGGAGACTATTTAAGTATTTTCTGTTGAACGGTTAAAATCTAAGCTCAGCGTTTGACGACAGCTAAACTTCGACATCTGTATTAATTCACAAGATCGTTGAAGAAAATGAAACTTAAGTTAGTGAGAATAATTAGATGGGTAAAACGATCATATATGCTCGTACCTAATTATTGGATCTCGGATGGGGATAAAATACATATATGGCTGGTCACAAGAAAGTATTACAGATTTATTGGTTTCTGTGATCTTATATATTCCGATTTTAGTCTTTTGCCTTTAGTGAAAAAACAAAGACTAATAATTAAATTGGGTGGTCTAGAGTCGACTAGACAAGATCTAATCATTGGAGATTGGATAATATATGTTTGATCAGGTCCCTACGGTAGCTTCATGAAGTATTGGAACTTAATTATGGTAATAATAATAGTTTTGGGATTAATTGTAATCACAATAAAGTTTTGTACTTAGTTGTAATTACTACAAAAGTTATAAACTTAATTATAAATATAATTGAAGTTCT
>NC_036239.1:22993408-23010006 GCF_002742605.1 Olea europaea var. sylvestris
ATAAGGTATAGGATTTTTGGATTTTCTTGAATTTTGTGTGAATAAGAATATCTGGATCATGTTTGGCTTAGGTTTCATGTTTTAAATGGACTTAGCAGCTTGACTGTTTACTATTTCAGATTATTCGTCTTGTTCGAATTATCAGTTCCCCACATTTATACTTTTGTTCTGTAGATGCCTTTCGAGCAAGTAGTTCTAGCAATGAATCGAATGAAGTGATAAAAATAGCCAATCCAAATATTTCTGAAATTTTTTTGATTATACTTGTCTGTTGCAATTGACCTCAAAAAATAGACCACCACTGCAATAAAATAGTTACTATGTTGCTTACTTCTATATGAACGAATTCTAACCGAGTCGTTGGATGTTCCGTGTCATCTTTTCCATTTTAAGACGGTAGCCGTAGTTGTTAAAATAGGCAGTTATTGTTTTCATTTAAGAAAGTTTCTTTAGGTTGGTTGTTGGATTGTACTTACAATAACCTGATTGTAGTACAAGTCTGTACTGTCTGTCATACATTGTATTAAGTAAAAGAGACTTCTTCCTCCCTAATTTTACATGATCTTAGTTTCTCTGTCGTACTTTTTTTCTTTTTTCTTTTCCCTAATGTGAAGATAACTTATTTTGCAGGCTTAGTCAAGGAGTTACAAACCTTCAAAGGGCTCAGCTTCGTCTAGTAAGCTGCAAATCATCGTCAAGGTACATGTTTGAACCAACAATAACAACAAACCATGTTTTGTTCTCGGTGAATTTGAAAATTTGCATGAATCATCCTTTTTTTTTTTTTGGCCACTTTTTTCTTCCATTGCTATACTTCCAAAGCAATTGAATGCCTAGATCCTTAGCAAATCCTACTGTCTCGAAAATCTCTCGAGAAATCTTGATTTCGGACTTCGAAAACAATCAAACGAACACCAATTTACCTCGACTCGGCCCAAAACTTCCATACTTGGTTGCCACAAGTTTCACTCCACAAAGGAGACTATGGTGGTGGTATATGCACTCGACAAAGGAAGGAGAAAGATGAAGGAAGACACCCAAAAACACTCAAAGCTCTCTAACTCCAAAGAAAGTTGGCTGCCCCTCTCTTTTCTTCTCTTGTTTTCTCTCTTGCATACTACACACACACCATAAAACGATTGCAAAAGAAGATGGATATATAACGGGTATTAGGTGTTTAATTGGGCCAACAATAGTTAAATGGGGAAGTTAAGAACCAAGGTAAACTTAAGAACAATTGAGCCAAGACTCAAATATCCATCGACAACAAACGCAACCCCAACTTGGGCCATTCAAAAGTGTCGGTTGTATTCGAGTCGAGCCAAGTCTATGATGTTGATAAATTATCCGACAACTGTTTTAAATCATTGTCCGAAATTGTTGATGGTGGGTTGTGTGCTCATATAGTATATTTTGCTATGATAAAATAATTATTTATTATGAATAAATTGTGATTTTATTTATTTATTCTATTATTTATTATTGAACATACAAATTAAAGTGCCTATGATCACTTGAGTTAATCTAAGTTGGGTACTTACGTTGAGAAGTATAGTGTAACACAATTTATATTTTGATCATAAATAACTTGTCTGCAACCAATGTATAAAGGTTGGCACCTTGCACTTGAAGGTTGGTGTTGACCGATTCACTATTTAGATTTGTGATTTGTCCTTATCACAGAAATAGTTAAAGGTGACACTAGACACTTGGAGTGTATTGAACGGACCGCGTGTCGAATTTAATTCTATAGCATGACCGTGCAGAGAATTAAATTCCACTAGACCGCTATATATTTCATCTAAATTCCTTGACAGGATTACGTAAATCTATTTCGTGATTTTAATGATTCTTTGATTCATCAATAGGTGAGATCAATTTGATTTGTCAAATATCTCAATGAGTTAGGAACTTGAGAATGAGCGAAGTAGAGAATATGAATTCTTGTCGAGAACCGTCATCCTAGAGAATGGATAGGGAGACTATTTAAGTATTTTCTGTTGAACGGTTAAAATCTAAGCTCAGCGTTTGACGACAGCTAAACTTCGACATCTGTATTAATTCACAAGATCGTTGAAGAAAATGAAACTTAAGTTAGTGAGAATAATTAGATGGGTAAAACGATCATATATGCTCGTACCTAATTATTGGATCTCGGATGGGGATAAAATACATATATGGCTGGTCACAAGAAAGTATTACAGATTTATTGGTTTCTGTGATCTTATATATTCCGATTTTAGTCTTTTGCCTTTAGTGAAAAAACAAAGACTAATAATTAAATTGGGTGGTCTAGAGTCGACTAGACAAGATCTAATCATTGGAGATTGGATAATATATGTTTGATCAGGTCCCTACGGTAGCTTCATGAAGTATTGGAACTTAATTATGGTAATAATAATAGTTTTGGGATTAATTGTAATCACAATAAAGTTTTGTACTTAGTTGTAATTACTACAAAAGTTATAAACTTAATTATAAATATAATTGAAGTTCTTGGACTACACATGTAACGAGCAATCCAATTCAAGGGAATCTTCAAAATGTAAACAAATTGGATGTGGAATTTAATTAGAGTTCTTATTTGAAAGTAGAATTATTATTTTATAAGGATTGGAACTCTTATAGCTCTATAGATAGAGATTAGATGGATCTCAGACATCCTATGGAATGGAATTAAACAATATTCATAATATATAATTCCATTTTGTTCAAATTTTGTAGAGAGAAAAAATTATTTTTCTTGATTCTTTCAATTATCCAATTCAAGGATTGGTTTCTTAATTTAATTAAAAGAAGTTGTCCACCCATCGGTATAGTCTTGACTGTGGAAAATACCATAGAAGACTTGGAAATTTGAAGCATCAAGTTATTGAAATTAAAAAGTTGGAAGTTGGTGATCCAAAAAGCTAGAAGTTCGTGATTCGGAATTAATTCAAGAATTTATCGTCGAATTTAGGCAAAAAAAATTTGAATACTTTATTTTTTATATAAGATACACGTGAACATCTAGACGTCTTGTTTATTGAGTTAAAGAAAATTTTTAATTTTTGGATAATTCTGCTTCTGCATTCCAACAATTGGGTATCAAAAAACTTAATAAATATCCACCTTGATGCCCAATAAATTTGTAAGCAATCAAAACACAAAGTATATACTTGCATAATCTAGGTAACCAATAAAATTGATATAACAGACCTTACCTCGTGTTTCCAACCTAAATCACATACCATACCTGCTCAATGTACTCATCAGGGCTATAAACAAAAACACTCAAGTAGAAGCAGATATTCACAGTAAACAATCAAGAGCAAATGAACATGCGATGATGATTTATTATAAGATAACACACTGATCTTTTTAGAAACACGTTCACATAGAACCACATATTAACACCAAGTTAATCAAACATACGGTTAAACTTTACAAAAAGATCTCACCACACTTATCCTATCTCATTCCGTGTTGCTCACACCTCGAGAACACATATCTCCTCTCATCGCCCACCATGCTCACTAGACTAATCACTCATCTCATGTCTAACTGGTAAATCACAATAGACCCTAAGTTCTCGGATAATTCACTATCACCACATCACTTCACTTAATCTACGTGGATAAAGGGTCTTCGCCTGACAAAAGTGATAGAAGTACCTCGTTCACACGTTACCTATACAAGCTCTCTTTACAGATAAAGGATTCCAACATTTAATCACCTCTCTACTCGTGATCCAAATGTTACACTCCACATCCCCCATGCATATCACCAATGTACTTTCAAGCATCTATACTCCACCTTACCAATAGACAGTCAACACATTGCTAATACATCTTAAATTCATTATGACAAATCAACACCTTTCAACGACCATAAAAGTTAGAGCTCAATTTAAATTTACCCACGCACCACAAGGTTACTCCAAACACTAATACTCAAAGAATAGACAAAGAAAATGACGAAGGTGGCACTCATAAAAGGAATAGAAGAAAGAGTTTTCACTACACTCACAAAAGAGGCTCACAAAGAGAAAGAAGATTGCCCGACATGGTGGCCTCACACAATCTCACAAACCACACAGGCTCACAATGATAAAGGAGAAAACAGCTGCCCATCATTCTTCTCACTACCACACTCTTACACCACTCACAGAGCAAATGGAGTACGCTACAAAATTCAATCAACTATGCATGTAAACATATTATCCAAAGTAATAAGATTACTCTAATTCATGCATTTACACACATCAAATGCATTGAAAGTGTAGCATATCGATATTGCAACAAAACTAAGTGATCACACACATGCAGAAATAATTACACAAATGCACATACAGTAACTAGATATACTCACAATAAACCTCGTACAAGTCATCACTCAACCCAATGACAACATTCACCTCACTTCTCTTCTTAACTTTCTTTTTATTATCATTACTAAGACAATCTATCTCACCGTGTCCAATTTTACCACAGTCAAAATACATTTTATTTTTCCCACTTGCCTTAGACCTATACATGCCATCAAAACCAAATAATGATCAAAAGCAAAGTATAAACATAATTAACATAGAATGATCAAATAAACTTTCCTAATGTCACATGTAATTCTAACAGTGTAGAAAAGTTGGCAAACAAGTCAAAGAATTTAACGCAAGTAATTCCTAGGTCTAGCAACATGCAACAGTTATCCTTTCACAATAACCCCAAACCTAATGTCATCCTCACACGATGACTTATAATACGAAAAATAAATAATTATTCTACATAATAATTTAATTGCAATAATAAAGGGAAAAGAATACGATACCTAGCGGACCACCTTTGAAGGTCCATAAATGTCGAGAGATGCGAATTTACCACATTAGGTCCGTAAAGCTTCCAACAACCACAGCAGCACAAAACGGCATTCTGCACTCGAACGACCAAGGGAAAAATCGTCCAACTTTTACTGCATTGCTCAAAATTGAAATTCGACAATATCGCAGGGTCCGTCTCATTATCAGCAACATTTTGTCTTTTAGCACCATCACCGAAATCCTAATCACATGCCGCCACGCGCCCTGTCTGCATCTCCACGTGCCAACGTTGACGACCACGCACTACCCTTCTGGCTTCATTTGGCCTGTACAATCCACCGGTAGTGTCCATTTTTCCAAACAATTTGTGGTTTGGTCGAAAATCAACAAAACAGATCTGGTCAGATTTTTCAAAATTCGGACAGTTTTTTTTTCTAGGTCAATTTTTGCCTACTTCTAGCCACTTTTTGGTTGAAAAATCACAAATTTCTCAACAACACAAGTTCTAATACCATTTGTTGCAGAAATCTCTCGAGAAATTTTGATTTCGGGCTCAGAAAACAACCAAACGAACACCAGTTTACCTCGACTCAACCCAAAACTTCAACACTTAAGGAGATTATGGTGCTGGTATATGCACTCCACAAAGAATGGAGAAAGATGAAGGAAGACACTGAAAAACACTCCAGGCTCTCTAACTCCAAAGAAAGCCGGCTACCTCTCTTTTTTTTCTCTTGTTTTCTCTCTTGCACATTACACACACACCATAAAACGGTTGCTAGAGAAGATGGATATATAATGGATATTAGGTCACTTAATTGGGCCAACAATAGGTAAATGGGCTACTTAAGAACCAAGGCAAACTTAAGAACAATTAAGCCAAGACTCACATATCCATCGACAACAAACCCAACTCCAACTTGGGCCATCAAAAACGTCGGTTGTATTCAAGTCAAGCCAAGTCCACGGTGTCGATAAATTATCTGATAACTGTTTTAAATCATGGGCCATATCTATTGGGTATCAAAAAACCCAACACCTATTAACCATTTTAATTTTGGTCGACTTCATTTTTTAACCTTGAAAATTTCTAATTGTTATGAGAAAAAGGAAGAAGATTATGCAATGAGTTATGATTTAGATACTTGCTGGTGCCATTATAAATGAGCTACATGCCTTTGGTGTCTATTAGTTAATTCCTTGCCTTTTATAGAGTTGAAACTGTCATATTTGACTATTGTTGAGAACTACAAATCATAATTATATTAAATTGAAAGCAATCAATTTGTAAAAGGAAAAAGGATGCACAATATATCTAATGTTTGCACCGTTGGGAATCTACTTATCATGCATAGCGAAAATAAAATAATTTTTCAATTTCCACCAAGAATCGTCTTTATGTTTAGATAGAAACTGTGATAAAGATTATACCTTTTACGAGATTTGCAAACTCCTTTGTTATTCTTTCGTTTCAACGATCTCGATTCATCACCTACAGCTGTCCAATTGTCCAGCCTCCATCGTTGATCCATATAGAGAACAAAATTGTAAAATTAGAGTTTTCTTCTTGTACTAGCAAGAATAATAAAATTTTCTACAGATTTTGAAAACCCTAGTCATATTTATATAAGTCCGAACATGTTTGATCTGACCCGATCTAATATTTAATTAATCAATTTAATTAAATTCGGTTCGTGAATTAATTAATCCAATTAATTAATTCAGGCCTATAAATAAGCAACCCAATTAATGAGTATATCCAAAGCTTGCTAAATTAGTTAATTGACAAATCACAATCTTCTAGTTCTCTTTTTGTGTGCGACTCATCAGGTTCCTGATCACGATACCTAACGACTTAAAATATTATTTTGATGTAATCAAAATTGATAAATTAAAACACCCTTTTAATTTATCATCAATTCACACTCCCCGTCCCAGATTGACATCTAGCAATGTGTCAGGACAATACATGTGAGGGAAAAATATCACGTGGTATGACAAAATCAAACTCGTTTGTTTATCGTGAATTTATAATCCCTTCATCAATATGATTCGATCAATTACAAGATATGAAAGTGTGTCAATCTCGATCATTGATCATATCTTTCACTCCACTATTAAGTCAATATAAGTCGAAAATTCCTTTTCGACTTTAGACTATATATTGGCCAAGGATTTTGCTATCGACTTAATTGAATGAAATGCAGATCATAATCTCTTACTATCTAAGAGTGACGAATCCTCTATTGGTCATTCATAACCTTCATACAATTCTTGACATATCCGAATGGAGCAACATCCAACACCGTCAAAACATGACTGTTCTCATATACGGCACTATGACGACCTCAAGTCAAAGGACCAATTTCACTACTGAATGTTAGAGATTAACCACTAATACTCAGATAGTTATCAATGTGGAATCTCTCGATGGGTGTCCAATGTTTTGTTTTACAACAAAACATTCACGTATTCATTTAAGTGTCATTACACTTTAGTTTGTGAGATCAGTTACTTACTTCACAAGTAAGAAATGTCACACGTGATGGTCTATCTGTAATAACGATATCCGTATCTCATTATTACTTACGACCACAGACGATTTAAAATTCAGTCATATGTAATTTGTATCTCACAATCACAACTCCTTGTAATTAACAAATTGTCAAGATTTGAATTTACGGACTCTATTATTTAATTTAATTGAATATTAATTAAATAATATATCTGCCATAAAATTACATGAATATATATTAAAAGTATTTATGTTCAAGATTGATTAGACCTAGGACATAACACTTTCAAACTCCCACTTGCACTAGATCCAATCACTTATGTATCTAATATCATAACAGTCTACATGACGATCATATTTATGCTACGACAACTCTTTGTCAGTGGATCTGCAATATTGTCAAGTGTGGAAATTCATTCTTCTCTTTACGTCATTTCTATGTATTATCTCTGATGAGATTATACCGCCTTAATACATGTTTGGATCATTAATGAGACATTAGTTTCTTCGCTTTCACGGTAGCTCTATTGTTATCACAATACAATGGCATGTGATCAACAATATCGGGAATTACTCCAAGTTCATTAATGAACATTATATCCATATTGCAACTCTTTGCTGTTTCTGAAGCAATCGTGTATTAGGTTTCTGTTATTGAATCAACGGTTGCTTCACGTTTGGAAATTTTCCAACATACCACTTAAGAGTAAACCAATTTCTCCATATAAAATCTTCTCAAGATTTTATCTATGTAGATTGGGATGAGTTAAGCAATCTTCTATATCTATCTTTATAGATCAAGATGCTTGTTCCATATCTTTCATGAAAAATCCTTTAACAACCATAATTTCAACGATTGAAATGTAAGGACATCATTTCCTATTAATAATATGTCTTGCATATAATATTAGGAATGCGACAATACTTCCACTATCTTCTTGCAAACACACAATTCGTCTTCATATTTGATAAAATCAAAGTTTTGATTCTACATCAAATTGAAGATTTCAGCTCCAAGAGATTTTCTTTAACCCATAGTCTGGTATGTAACTATTGCAACCAAAATTCGAATGAACTTTAGCATGACTATAGGCGAAAGATTTCTTCAAGGTCAACACTTAACCTTTTGCTACTAACCTTGCTTTATATGTACAGATATTTCCATCTATGTCGACCTTCTTCCTTATAAACCATTTACAACCTATGGGTTTTATCCTATCAGGAGGGCCGACCAAGGTCCAAACCTTATTCACATACGTCGAGTTCATCTCGAGTTTCATGGCCTCTTGCCATCTCTTTTAAGTCAACGCTTGACTTTATTTTTGTGTAATCAATAGGTTCATCATCCTGAATCAGTAATACCTAATTAGTAATCACGGATTCGCACCTTCTTGAAGGTTGAATGATCCTACAAAACTCACATAGAGTTGACATGTCCTCAGGAGTCTTTACTCCCTGATTAAAAGTATGTCCCATATCAGATATGAGATCAAATTCGGATTTATCTACTTGGTTAACTTTATCTGTGGACTCTTGAACTCTTTCAAGTTCTATTTTGCTCCCACTGTCCTCTCCTAGAGTAAATATTTTCTCGAAGAAGACGATATGTCGTGAGACGAAGACTTTCTTCACGATAATAGAAATTATATTCAAATATGTGCTTTGAATATCCCACAAATACATATTTATTTGATTTAGTGTCAAACTTATCCGATTTAAGGTGCTTCAAATAAGTGTCATGACCCCAAACTTTTATATAAGATAAATTGGGACTATTTCTTATCCATAACTCATATGGAGTTTTGTTAACCAACTTAGATGTGACATGATTTAGTGTATTGCACACTGCAATCAGTGCATGACCTCAAAACAATTTTGAAAGATTTGCATGGCTTGTTATTAATCGCACTATATCTAATAGTTAACGGTTCCTCCTTTCAGATACACCACTATGCTGCAGTGTATATAGAGGAGTCCACTGCAAGAGAATCTCATTCTCTCTTAGATAATCCAGATTTTAATCTTTAAGATGTTCCCATCTTGATCAGATTTTGATGTGAGAATATCTCTATCTATTTGTTTTTCTACTTCCAGTTTGAATCCCTTGAACTTTTCAAGAGTGCACGCTTGAATTTCGTCAAGCATATATGACTATTCTGTAATAGTCGTTAGTAATTTTGATGAAATAAGAGAAACTTCACCTGACATCATTTGGCATGGGTCCATATGCATCAGTATGCATTAGACCATTTATTATGCAGACATTTCTCCCTTTCAAATAAAAGGAGATTTGGTCATTGTACCTAATAGGCATGATTTGCACTTGTCAAATAATTCAAAATTAATTGACTTCACATACTATCTCTATGTAATATTGGAATTGCATTTCATCTGTATGACCAAGTCTGCAACGCCAGATTTAGATATTATTTAGATTATCACTTGTCTTTTAACTTCTATACTCATGATAGAATGTTTAGCATTTAGAATATAATTGTTATTTGTAGCTTACCATACCATAAAGATCTTTAATCAAGATAAGCAGGAACAATAATTGTCCTAACATTAAAATAGTTCGTGTCCAAATATGAAATTCATTTTAATGTTCCAGTTATGGTGGGAGCAGAGCAATATTTCTCTAATTTTAATACTAAGCCAAAAGGCAACGGCAAGAAGTATACTCCTACAGACAATGCAGCAACCTTTACTTATCTTCAACATGTAGGTCAACTTCTTCCTTTCGCAGTGGTCTACTTCTATTTAGTTTCTCCATATCTGGTATCAAATACCTAAGAAACAAATGAACTAGACGTAAGTCTTGAAATATTTGTTCCAATGACCTTACATTCTATAATGAAAGTAAGGGTCATTAGATTTGATATTGTCTTTCGCTTTGACCGTATTAGCCATATTGGATGCTTTTCCAAAGCCCTTTTTTAATTTTCTCTTGATACCCTTATAGAAATCAATGGCTTGTCCAATATTAACTTTGATATTGGACACAACAATTTTAAGCATGTTCAGCAACTCAATGAGTGTGCATTCAATTTTATTCATATCATAATTCATAATTAGTATGAATAACTCTCTGACAGAGATAGCAGAACTAAGTCAATATCTATGTCAGAACTAAGTCAATACTTAGTTTGTAGTTCATGATTGAACTCAATTGAGACAATATCTCAATGCCAATCATCTTCAGTAAATGATTATTAACTGAAGGTTCCTCTGTCACTTTGCATCGGTATAGTTGCTTGGAAGTTTTATATCCTTCCACAGATTATTATTATCATACAACTCTTTGAAATAAAAAATCATATGTTAGCATCTATACTCTCACATTGCTTTCGTAACTCATGTGACGTAATGTAAACATTATACATGTTGTAGTACTATTGTCATCACCGTATTATTATAGCAGCCACATCTTCCTTAATTGAGTCACTACCAAGTGTCTCTAAAAATGGCTACTCAAATATGCCACTCAAATTCCAGTATGCCACCCAAATACACATGGTTACCCACGATTCAATAAATATAAATGACAAAAAAGAATAATATATAAAATGCATCAATTAATTTAACATGGACTTTTATTAAATTAATTATGCTCCCACTGTTTAATTCAAATTTATGACCCTCTCAAATAACTTTATAGAGTCCATACTTGATCCCTAGTGGGCGGGAATCCCGCATGTTATACCAAGATCTTGAGTGTACTCAACAAGCCTTAATATAACATTTGAGTAGATACTGTTATCAATTGTATCTCCATACAACTCCCAGATCATTAAACTAACAACTCTTTGTCTTCACACATCTTATATATTAGCTTAACATACTTCTAAAATTTATCTCTTTGAGTGTACTCAACTAAAGATAAATTTCAACTAAGTCGGACCCATCATTCAGAAATATCAAATATTTGATAGTGTCAAACATATCCCTAATAGACCATCCTTGAGTGTACTCAACAAGTTGAGACGATTTGGGACTCTGATTTTTCACTATAATGATGGACGGCGATAAATGTGACTTAATATTTTATTGAGGGATTTTGCATTCAAAAGTCTCATCGCAACAATCATATATGTTGTATTACATATCTACCATGCAAATAAACATACATATAATATAATGTAATAGTATGGACGATTATGAACATTTACTATCTAGTCTTCCCGAGCCATAAGGAAGACTAACTGACCAATTCCTAGGGGTTATTGCATTGATCATACAATGCTCCATCTCCATGGTCTCTTCCTATTCTTGTTTCTTTAGTTAGTTCAGTTGCAACCTGTATCCTATACTAGTTGGCACGTAGGCCTAAATGAAATTGGACTCGCAGATCCATAGTAACAATAACAATAACGGACTCGTAGGTCCAAAATAATTAAGAGCTCGCAGGCCCATAATAATAACAATAATAACGAACTCGCAAACCCTAAACAATTAAGAGCTCGCAGGCTCATGAAACGATAAAAATAAAATTAACCATTCAACACATCCACATGATCGAATTCATAATCATCCACTAATAATAAATTCATCACATAAATGTATGCCTATATAATATCTAATATTATATACAAACACGTTTCAAGAATCTAGCAATTAAGGTTGTCTAAACTCTTTTAAATAAATGGATTGGAACAATTAAATAATTAATTAATCATATTAATCAATTAATTTAATTAGCGAACATATTTAATTAAAATCAAATTTTAATTAAATATCGAATTAGAGTCCCACTCTAATTCCACAATTACAAGACGAAATTATTTAATTAAAATCAAATTTTAATTAAATATAAAATTAGAGTACAACTCTAAGTTAAATTAAATTAATATTTGAATCTAGGACAACATTTCTAAATAAAATAAAATTTAATTTGGGGTCAAAGTTTAATATTTAAATTAAAATCAAATTTTAATTATAATATAAAGTCGTCAATTTTAATTTGGGTCAAAATTAAAATGTATAGGTCAAACCCATTTAAAATTCAAATTTAAAACTATTTTAAAATTCAAATTTAAACACTTTCAAAATTTGCAATTTGACCCAAGTTTAAAATTAAAAACAAGCCCTTCCAATTTAACAAATTACAGAATAGGCCCTTGTTTTAAAATTGCAACTTTGACCCCTTTTATTAAATTGCAAATGGGGGCCTGCAATTTCACTGCATAATCGTTTGCTGGAAACCCTAATTTTTTTTTTCTGTTTTTCAATTCCGGGTGCGGCGCTGATCTCCGCCCCTTAATTTCTGCGGCTGGAAGTCACGGCTTCCAACCGCTGCAAGCCGCCCGTGCTGGCGACGTGTGATGCCGCCGACCACCATGTCTATTCCCTTTTTTTTATTTATTTATTTCAAATCAGATTTCAAGAGAATAAAAATCAAAATTCTTTAATTACTAGAAACTAGAAAGATGTAAAGCAATCAACTTTTGATTGTACAAAGATGTTCAACAATTTCTAACAAAATTTTTTAATTGCTAGAAACTAGAAAGATGTATAACAATCAACTTTTGGTTGCACAAAGATGTTGAACAATTTCTAACAAACACAAACCTGACTGTGATACCACTGTTGAGATCATGCGTAGTGAAAATAAAACAATTTTTCAATTCCTACTAAGATGCATCAATGTGATATTATGTCGTCTTCTCCCACTGCGGTAATTCACAATGATGAAAAATATTTACAAGATAAAATTTTACACCCTTTCTTTAGCTTCTCTTTCTTTTATGATGGTAATACAAAAGTCTAATGACACCTCCCTACTTATAAGAGTACACAATTCCTAAACTATCTTTACTGAAATTTGGCTATGGGATGGGTCTGGTTCCAATCTCCACTACAACCTCATGGCGTACTGGCTCCGTATAGCGGAAGTAACTAAACTCCACAACTTAACAATTATCAGTTCATTTCATTCTTTAAATGTAACTATAGGAATAATTTGCTTTCAAATTCATTTGCTTTCAAATTCCCTTATTCTGTCATGTTCATTTACACATCTAGCAATAAGGTTTCGTTTGGTACATGAAAAATTGCAAAAGGATAGTGAAATATAATGCTGAACTTTTATTAACCAAGTTCTTTATCAATCTACACAACATCATTCATATCAGCTGAAAAGAAATCAACAGAACATATCGCACACTTGCATGTAAGAATCTTGTCATTGAAATGTACAAAAAGACCATCCATGTCTTATTTTCTACATCCCCTAAATTACTTATCTAGCATCGGGGATAATCTGCTGGAGGATGAGGTAGGGTCTCTAGCGGTCCTTGCCCATTCTTCACAATAAACACCACTGATAAGCCCCATGTCAAATGTATCTCCAAGTGACAATGCATAAACCAAGCCCCTGCACCATGTCAAAATATTCAGCAATAGTGTCTGTGTATACATCACATTTCTACACTAACGTGTTTCCACGCACTTTCAAACCCCAAAATGGGACCAATTCCTTTTCTTAAGAATAAATACAAGATTCGTCACTACAATATTGTGTGTACATGTATTTGCACCCTGGAAGAGTACCTGGGTTATCAGCAAGAAATCTGATTGCAGCCCATCCACCAACTGGAACTCCAATGGTGTTCATGTATGGTGGATCGACCAAGTTGAAATTGGCTCTATCTGGATTGTAATTTCCGGTGCCATAGCCGACAACATAGAAACTATATCCATGAAGATGAATTGGATGATTTTCAGTTGAGATAGTCCCTGTATCCTGCAAGATAATCTGAACCCTAGTACCATATTCAAAGACGTGAGTCCTTGTTCCGTTCAATGCATTAGTATCATTAGGAGCATTATTAGGAGCCCCGTTAACAAAATCATAGAACCTCAGGGGTGAGGCAGGGAAATCTTCAGTGAAATGTCCATTTATCTTCCTGTAATATGCTTCCAAGAGTGAAACACTAGGCCGAATAAAAGTTATGTTATTCATAGAAGCAGCAAAGATTCCACCATTGTTGCCTTGGCAATTCTGCCGTGGATTTTTTCTTCCACATTTTTGCACATTTAAGCCAATAGTAACGAACAGATTCTTATCTATTTCTTTTGGAACACTAGCAGGATTAAGACTCTTAAGCCCGTCCATTACGGTTTTAACAGCTAGATTGTCATTAAAACGTGGAAGAACAGCCGGTAAAGATACGCTATTTGGGGTGGCACCCAAGTACTGGAAATAGGCTACTGATGTTATATTTTGGAATGGTACATTTCTTGCAGACATGTAAGGTCCCATGGCCATGGAGTATCTTCCGATGGGTTGATTGGCAGTGATCAGAACATTGAGGGTCTGGCCTGGCCCGAGCATAACACGATCTGTAGTAAAAGGCTTCGTGTATTCTGCATCAGCTTCAACAACTGTCATCTGGTGATTAGCCACCCCAAAGAAATTCTCCATATTCAATCCCGCGTTGATTAATCTCAGTAGGTACGTCTTCCCTGGGATTACGTCAATCTTGTACACATCTGAGGATATAACAATATTTTTCAATCTTTAAAATAAAAGTTTAGCTGAATGAAAGTCTACTTGATGAGCTAAGCATAAATGTGATAGGTTCAATGCATAATGTAATTTCGTGCAATAAAACTATATTGTGTGAGAGATAGACACGGTATGAGAGTCTCGTGACCATACCATTGGTAGAGCATTTATAATTGGGACCGGGGTGCCCATTGATGGTATAAGCATCTGCCGGTGGGGGACCTCCACCGCTAGCTAGAACAGCCTGCTCAAGTTGCAGAGGATCTCTCAAATAATACTCCCCTTTCAAAGAAATTAGGATAAAAAATCAATGTTCCCAAAAACATTCACATCAATAAATATGAACATTTTTACATCTATAAATAGTTCACTTCTTGTACCTAGGATAATGATGTGCTCTTCATAAGGGTATGGAAAAGGGTAGGGTACACCAGTCTTGGGATATATAATAATGGCGCCATAAACAGTTGCCCTGAGCCATGATACATGAGCGTGCCAAAGTAGGGTGCCCTTTTGCTGCACGAGTGTAAACTCGTAGGTGAAAGTTTGTCCAGGCTGAATTGGACATTGTGTGACATAAGAAGGGCCGTCAAACCAGCAAGATAACCTCTGCCGGACACCATGCCTGAAATTATCCACGTAAAATGATATATGAACACTTTGTTTGAATTTAAAAAAAAAATGGCGAAAAAGCAAAATAACTCGATACCAGTGGATTGTGGCATTGTGTGGTGTCTGATTAATGACTTTAACTATTACTCGATCGTCTTCTTGAGCATAAATAACTGGTCCTGGGAGCATGTTATTGATGGTGATGATGTCTTTGGTCTTACAAAGCTTCGTTATTCTTTTGGTTTGCACCTATTTCAAATAACAGAGAAAATATTGATAAATTCTTTGAAACATCAAATCGCAAAAAACCAAGTTGATGAAAAGAGAAAGTGTGACCTTGAATTCATAGAACCTTGTTGAACTCCCACCAGGCCATCTTGCCATTCCTTGCACGTTATCAGCATTGGATAGTAGGCTTACACACATACAGAGGAGGAAAATGATTGTGGCTGCCATGAATGTGCGTGTCCGAATGCGCGTTCACATCACCTGCGTACGAGGGAGAGGGAGGGAGGAAGAGAGGGATGTGAAGTTACAAAAGGGCTAAAGAGAAGGCTTTTTAATGAGCTAATGAACCCAATTTTTTTTATAAATAAGTGAAAGCATTTGTCAATGTATGTTATGTTTGTCAGCTTTGATGATTTCTTTAACATGAGTTTTGTGATAATGTATTATTCCATTTGTAAAGAAATGGAATTTACAGAATTAATACCGAAATCTCCCATAGGGGTGGGCCCAATGTAAATAAAATAGTGCCCAAAAAAAATCCACCCCCGTGTCTTGTTTGGAGGGGATCTGTAACCCCTCCTCCTGTACATGAAGGGCTGCTGATAATGATAAGTTGTTGGGGGAGGCCCGGGAGGGAGGGTATGTTTTTAATTATTCATTCTGACCAAAAAAGATGAAGTGTTAACTGAGCTTTTTTCGTGTTCTTTTCCTTTTTGATTCCCAACCAAATCATGTATTTTGACCCACAATCTACTCTTACCCCCTCCATGCATAGGACAACTTAGGAAAAAGATACTTGGACCAAGAAAATGTTGTCAGAGTTGACTTAGAAAAATGTGATTGGATGGGTGAAAAATGTTTTTGACCCCACTACAAATGAAATATTGCCAAGTGTGAATCTGGTGAGATTGTGACAATTTTCCCTTGACAATGTAGCATGG
>NC_036239.1:23011906-23035575 GCF_002742605.1 Olea europaea var. sylvestris
CGCTTGTTGAATGTTCTCCAACTCAACAAAATGAGAGTTTTCCAGAACCTCTATTGAATTTTCTATATTCTATTTCCTTTGATTTTATATATGCACGTATATTCTTAGAATCAACACATGTGAGGCTCCTTTGAAATTAAATGACCTATTTTTACACCTCCAGGTACGTATGGAGTTGATTAGTAGAGTTGTTCACAAAAATTCTCTTCTTTTCCCATTTACAAGAAATAATTAGCAGACATTTTGCTCATAAGATTAGTATCATATGCATACTTGTATATAAATATGTATGTACATACACCAATATAATATTAGTGCTTGTTTGGTCGTGCTTATTAGACGTAGTGGATTCCAATACTTATTCCCAAACTCGTGCTAGTAAACATTTGTAGCTGATTAACAGATTCATTACAAGGGATCAGATTTTCTAGCATTCAAAGATAGTGAGAATGAGAACAACTGTGTGTTAAGTAGACTTATATTAGTCACCAAAAACCACGGGGATACCTGATATATGTATGTTTAATAGGATGAGGGTCTAAAAGGTCCATGAGGCAGAGCGGGTGAGCCTTGGCTTTGTTATCTTTTTGTCCTCTTCAAGAGATATCATTAGCAAATTGGATGGGTTCTCTATCATGAGTTTTGCAACCAGATATCCTGCAATGCTCCATGTTTGATTCTTCCTTGCTTGCTTCCCCACATACCTCCCTGTTATCCCATCATAGTACTCCGGCCATCCGTCTTTTGACAGCCGCTGCTCCGCCAACTCTATTGCCCTCTTTGCTATTTGAGGCCTTCCAGTTTTAATGCTTGCTGCTGTCAGTAGCCACAGTAGAACTACAAAAACATACACCATTTAACAATATGTGCATAACATATTTATAAAACCGTCAAGATTAACAATGTGTAGTGGAGTGCATTGTTCATTTCAGTAATAGGTTCTATCAAACTGGCATTTACCCTCTTCCTTTCTAATAACTAGGAAGGAAAGAAAGGGCGTATGATCTCACGATTGACTTATGAAGAAATTAAGAAATCGGCAAAATTACAAAATACATAATTAATCATATAACTTCAACTGAATTTATGAGCTGACTTCCAGAAAAATAAGGTTTTTGAGAGTGAATAACTTGTGTTGTCAAAGAAATCTGTCTAGAATCGCCATTAATAACAAAAACAATGTTCTTCAGACTATATTGTAGAAGCATAGGGCTAACCTGGCCATGAGCCTCCGTTATGATAACTCCATCGGGTGTTTTTTGGATCACATCCAGTAACAATCCTCCACTGATGCCCTTCAAGTGCCGGATACACAATTTTCAGTGGCATCTCCCCAATTAAATCTGCCCAGCGCTCCTCGATCAAATCCATAATGGCTGTAGCCTGAACTGGTGTTGCTAAAGAGCTCAAAATAGAAATGCAGTTTCCAATTAAGAACCACCTGAAGTCCATGCGAGCTGGACTTACATTGCCAATGAAATACCCTCCTCTTAGTGGCATGAATTCAAGTACCCAATCTGGAATAGATTCAGGGATGACATTGAATTTGTTGACAGCAGTGTGAGAATATTCTTCGGTTTTGTAGCGATAAATGTTGTTCAGTTGAGTGAAGTCAAGCCAGTAGTAGTTCTGAATGTGATAACTCAGAGCAGTGATTCGCTTGTCAATTCGCTCAATCAATTCCTTGCCATCATGCTCTGGTTTAAGCATTTGTCTTGCACACCTCAGGGCAAAAAAGAAGAGGGCCTGGATCTCAATTGGATACCCATATATCCCCTGTCACCAAAAGCAAACAAAAACTAAAATCATAATCATAAATTCAAATGAAGCAAAACCTTAGCAAAATTGAGCAGGTAATTTAGAACTAGAGTCGAACAGGGAATAGCAGAATGCATTAAAATGCAGACTGGCCTTTAAGTGAGAAAGCAAATTACCTTGAAAATCAATTGAGAAGAGAGGTATAAGCTATTTCAACTACTTTCTTCAGCATTATAACTTGGCTATTTTGAGTGTTCATCTGGTTTAGCAGTTTATGCACCAACCACAAAGCATTGGTATAACGAAATAGAAGAAAAGAAAGCTTACCATTCGCCTGTCAATCATGCTACATCCATCTGCACACAAGAGCGTAGGAAATGTGTCAAAACCATCTGACAGACATAGGTTGAGTATCAGTTTCATTCCTCTCTGCACCTCAGGTAACTCTGAAAGAGAATAATCATGTGTGCATTTAGTATATGATCTCAGTAGTATAATCCACCAGAACCCAGAATCCACAGGGGCAACTCTTCCAATGGCAGTGCCCCCAAAGTCTGCTTGCAAAATTTCTTTCTGTCTCTGTGCGTCATAACTCACCTTGAAACTTGCAGGCATTACGCCTTCTCCAAGTGTAAAATTATCAATTCTCTTCTCCCAGCCTTGGAGGTGGAGCGTCTTTAACAGGAAATTTTTCACAATTTCTACGTCTGCATTGTTTTTCATCAGACAGGCCAATCCACAGGGAACGAAGTCTCTCACAAAAACCTGCCCATAGAAAGTTGAAGCTGTCAAAATTGCAGTACCAAATGATAAAAGAATTTTCTAATTGCCTAAGCCTCAAATTTCTGATCATATAAATTAGTGAGAGAACTTCGGAAGAACTTGTCTCCAACTGTTCTGTAAAATTAAAAGAAATATGATATTGGCAATTAAACAGAGCAAGTCATCGATTATTAAATGATCAAAGAACCAGAGTCTCGTGTTGGTAAATAGTTAAAGACTCCCAGAAAGGAATAAAAAAACTGAGGATCTATCCTCAATCGTTCTATTTCTGTGTTAAGCAATTATAAATCACACGAGTGCATTTCAAAGTTCAATGCACTTATAATTCAGTACTTAAACAACCAAGGGAAAACAATTTTCAAATACTTAATCAACACAAAAGATATTCTAAGCTCATTATTAGACTGGCGATATTGATCTGAAGATCTAAATAGAAGCACTATCTATCAATTTTACACTGACGGAAAGGCCAATAAAAATAAGAAGAAAATGAAAATGATCAAAAGTAAACGCCACAAAAGAGAGAAAAAAAAATCAAAATAAATAAATAAATAGAGTATAATATAAGAGAGCCATTGAAACCTGAGAAAAAGCGAAAAATGGACTTTATTTTGGACTAAAACGTCGAGCAATAGAAAATCCATTCAACAGACTTTTCTCTGTAGAGATCCATTTAACATCTAACGTGCCGGCAGAATTTATTCCTCAAGTTAACCTTTGGACATCAAATATTTATTTGTTAATATTATCAGTTTATAAGTACTGTTAGAGCAAGAGGATTAAAAATCAATAATGATAATATCAAACA
Source organism: Olea europaea var. sylvestris (assembly GCF_002742605.1). Classification (NCBI taxonomy): domain Eukaryota; kingdom Viridiplantae; phylum Streptophyta; class Magnoliopsida; order Lamiales; family Oleaceae; genus Olea; species Olea europaea. The sequence continues at coordinate 23,015,256 of NC_036239.1, forward strand.
ATAATTTACGCATGGATGTCACAATGTCTCGTACAAATACACTGTACGAACCAAAACAGGATTACACAAATGAAATTAAGATTAGTAAGAAATAGCGATTTTGTAGATGCTTTCATCAATATATAGAAGCACTTGAACAAATATACAGATAAGACAAGCAATCAAATTCCGAAATATACGAAAGGAAAAAGTAATTATATGCAAGTATTTATAAATCCTATCCATCCTGAAACATGTATCAAAATACACTACATAAAAACGTAATATATCGGCAACTAGTAAAAGCATATAACATATACAGTAACATATACCTGATTGTAATTTAAGGCCTCGGCACTATTATCAACAGCGGCCAGTGTACCTACGTGTTGTCCCTTGAAGCACACATAGGATTGGGCGAGTAGATCCCAGGCCTCGTCCATCATTGCCGTCGCCGAGGCATTCTCAGTCCCGCCGTTCTTTCCCGAGGCCACGTTCGACACTTCTACGAGATTCTCCAAGCTCATTCCGACGCTTGGAGACGGTTTCAGAATCGACGTTGTCTTACCACCACCGCCATTGTTAATATTAGATACCACCTCAAAGTCACCATTCCCTGCTACGACACCGTTGCTACTCTTCGTCATCTCCTCCGCCGTAGTTTCCACCATTTCTTTCTCCTGTGAGGTTTTGTTTCGCTGATCACCTTCTTTCTTTTCTCCGTCGTCTACTGAGGTGGAACCAGTAAAAACGTTGGAAATATCTCTACCGAGGTTGAGTTTTTCGTAAGCTTCGACGATTGTTTCAGGAGTTTCGGTTTCCTTCTCCGATACATTTTCCGGCGAGTTATGAGCAGAAGCTTTCTTCGCCAGCTCGTCACCGCAGACTTCAGTCGTAGAACCCGGAGACATTGCGAAGAGAGAAACCTCTGCGTATTCTAGTGAGAGAATGCAGAGAGAGAAAAGTGCATGCAAAGCTGTACAGGAAGCACGGGTGGGGTTGAATTTTATGCGGGATTTTCGTGTACAGTGAGGAGGGAGCATTTCCTCTCCAGTTTCCAACAGTACAATTTCATTAAGTGTATGCTATACATACACCTGTCTTCTACAAAAGCGGAGTTTATAAAACAATTTTCGCAGGAAGGCGAATTGGAGAGAAAGGTACGGAGATGACGTGTATGTTTATATTTGGCAGTTAAATGGCGAGAGGAAGAATTTGAGAAGACTGATTGCTGAATTAAATTGGGCCTATTGTTTCTTATAACTACAAATATGCCATCCTTCTATCTTTCCTTTCCACAAAGGAAAGGCGAAATGGTAAAAGGGTTTATTCAGATGTTAGAAGAGGCGTGAAGGGCTATTTTTTGCGAGGTGTTTCGATTCGTGCCAGATAGTGGACACAGGAAGCGATTAACAGAATTCGGCAGAGAATTAATTTTCGCACATTTAGTTACAAGTGAACTAATTTGGTGCTATTTGGGAGTGCTTAAACGGTTAAACCATCCCCGTAGCACCATTTTGCCATTTCCCCCAAATTGCACCAAATATTTGGTGCCAATCTACTCTAATGCATGGTACAACATTATTCATTTACACAATTTTGCACAAAAATAATTTAACATCATTGGAGTGACAGAAAATTTGGCCAGAATTTTGATGACAGTCCCATGTGGGCCCCCTATTGGAGGGGCGCCTAATGGGGGGGCCACATGGACCTGTCACCAAAATTCTTACCATTTTGCCATTTCCCCCAAATTGCACCAAATATTTGGTGCCAATCTACTCTAATGCATGGTACAACATTATTCATTTACACCATTTTGCACAAAAATAATTTAACATCGTTGGAGTGACAGAAAATTTGGCCAGAATTTTGATGACAGTCCCATGTGGGCCCCCTATTGGAGGGGCGCCTAATGGGGGGGCCACATGGACCTGTCACCAAAATTCTGTCCAAATTTTCTGTTTGAGTAGTTTTATTGAAAATAATTATTTTTATTTTTGTCCTTTTCAATTTTGTATCTCATTCTTGTTAAGAGCATTTATGTCATCTTATTCTTACACAACAATTTTAAATTCTTAATTAATTAATTGATTGATTATTATTATTATTATTATCATCATAATCATCATAATCATCATCTTAATACTTAATTCGAAACGTATTACGTTATATTTTAATAACATAATTTAATATTTTCTTAATTGTGGTATTTTTATTAATTGAACTACATTTTTTAAATTTATTAGTGAATTCAATATTTTCGTTAATGAAACATAATTATTTATTTAGTAATTTATGTAGCTGTAAATTAAATGAATAGATAATTTTTTAGATAAATAAATCGGCAAAAATGAAAAAAAAAATGACGAAAATGGTTAAACAATGTTCATTTTGTACGACTTTTGATATAGTGTATTGGAGATGACTTTCAATTTGATGCAAAATTTATCTCAAATATTGGTGCATGGTTAGAGATGCCTTATAAGGCACATTCTTTTTTTATTTTAGGGTCTGTTTGGCTAATTTTTGTAAGTGTTTTTTTTAATCAGAAGAATTTTTAGAATAAGTTGTATCAATGTAACTCTTCCTCTAAAAGCACTCTCGAAATATGAGGCTCTTTTAAAAATTGGTTTTCAAACAAAAATTAAAATAGTTTCTTCCAAAAAGTCTTTTACAGGAAGCAAAAGCAAAAGTATATGTTTTGCTAAATTGTCCCTTAGTCTCAAAGTGCATTTGATCCATAATCAAGGTTAAAATTTAGACTTTATAAATTGATAAGCTTGTTGACCTTGGTTTTCGATTGAATTGTAAGGCCTACACATTTGAACAAATCGTTACACGCACGTGGCCTTCTTTAGAAGCTTGAAAGGTGACCACGAGCACTTCAACTATCAAGTTAGTCAACTATATCTGTAAATATGGATGTGAAATGAATAGTAAATGTAACCCCTAAGGATGTATATGATTCCAGGTTCAAAAGAGAATATCAAACAAAGCTATTATTAATATTGTAAAATTGCATTACCTGATATTTTACATACGCTTTTATAGTAGAAGGTGATGTAGTTACCATTGGATAAATATCATGTGGCCTCTCTTGAAGGCTGACACTTTATCCTCATGGGCGTCACGTCNTGTAAGTGTTTTTTTTAATCAGAAGAATTTTTAGAATAAGTTGTATCAATGTAACTCTTCCTCTAAAAGCACTCTCGAAATATAAGGCTCTTTTAAAAATTAGTTTTCAAACAAAAATTAAAATAGTTTCTTCCAAAAAGTCTTTTACAGGAAGCAAAAGCAAAAGTATATGTTTTGCTAAATTGTCCCTTAGTCTCAAAGTGCATTTGATCCATAATCAAGGTTAAAATTTAGACTTTATAAATTGATAAGCTTGTTGACCTTGGTTTTCGATTGAATTGTAAGGTCTACACATTTGAACAAATCGTTACACGCACGTGGCCTTCTTTAGAAGCTTGAAAGGTGACCACGAGCACTTCAACTATCAAGTTAGTCAACTATATCTGTAAATAGGGATGTGAAATGAATAGTAAATGTAACCCCTAAGGATGTATATGATTCCAGGTTCAAAAGAGAATATCAAACAAAGCTATTATTAATATTGTAAAATTGCATTACCTGATATTTTACATACACTTTTATAATAGAAGGTGATGTAGTTACCATTGGATAAATATCATGTGGCCTCTCTTGAAGGCTGACACTTTATCCTCATGGGCGTCACGTCTGCGATCCTAGGATTGAGATAGCATTTAATGATTTTGAAAAGTGATCGAACTATGACCTATGTCTGACATCTGAAAAGTAGACAAACAATTTGACCAAGAGGCATTTGCTGCAAAAATATGAAATCAATTAATCATATGGAAGATCTTGTACAAAGTATCTCTTAGATGAAGTGAAGCTATGGAAGATGCCTTGTGGAATAAAGACTTACCTCTTAGAAAATAAGCTGCAGCAAATCATAGCACTTCACCTCGATCATGGAGGTTCGACCTCTACATGTCGATTCGACTAAGGAGAAGGCATCACTTCGACTACCATTATTCGATGGCCTCAGATAGGTCAAATAAGCGAGTGATGAGAAGTGTACGCCTTTAGGTGATTTCTTGTTGTTTTTTAACTAGCAGCCACGTAGGAGTCTTGTAGGATAAGACGCAACAAAACTTATTAAGCCCCTATTAAGTTAAGCTTTTTTTTTTTTTTTAATTACAAGTTGATCAAATTTCATTTTTAATTACACACTCCACTAGAACTATAACATTTAACTACACATTTCATAAAACTCATAACTTGTAATGACCAACATGATCTAATTATATTGTGATAATTGAGTTTAAATTATAAACACACATTTTGTCAAACATATTCTTACTCACATATTTCTTGAAATTCATAATAACCTTTCAAATATAAGTTAAGTTCAGCTCTAGTAAATATTAACAAAGTGAAGAGTTTACGATCGTGACAAGGAAACCAGCGATTCCACAATGACTCTTCTACAAGTTAGGTAGGGTGATCATATCCATAGTCATATTTGTGGTACTCCAGAATAAGTAAATTGTTCAATTTCAAAACTTTTAAGCACGTACACCTCATTTTTCTTGTTAATTGAACTTTGTCATTTCGATATTGTTAGCTACTTTACCAAGAGTTATGGCGTGCTGCTTTGAACCTGACGTAAGAACTGAGGCGACTAATATAAGCCCAAAATTTTAAAAAAGAAAATTTAAGGCATGATATTCTAAATTATTGTTAGCAATAAAAATTAATCACAAAATATATTGAGTTCTTGTTATGCACACGAAGAAGAAGGCGCCGTGGTGTAGTTGGTTATCACGTCAATCTAACACACTGAATGTCTCCGGTTCGAGTCCGAGCGACGCCATTTTTTTGGTTGTATTATTACTCTTATGCAAATAGCAAACGACATAGTATCATTTCATCATTTCCTCCGTCTTCCACCAATTTCTTTTCTCTGTTAAAAGTTAAAAAGCACAGTAAATCTTCAATTCCATATGTTACGCCTCGATTATTCGCACCTCGATACCGAAGTGCCATCTCACCACCGAGGCCGAGATCAAGTAGACCCCACGCAGCACCATTTACTCCGACCTGAAAACGACCCTCCCGAAACTTCTCCGAAGTGATATATTGATTCCTACTACTGATCTGCCGAAGCATCTCACCTCCGAGGTCGGGATCAAGTGGACCCCGGTTAGAAGATCCGCCGCCAATTTAACATTTGTCCTGCATCTAAGGTTTAAATTGATTTGACGTCCCCATGATGCTGTTTGATGTGACTTATCAACTTTATGTCAATTCAAATCGGGGGAAACAAACTGTCCGCCCACTCTACAAGCGCGGCTGATTGACGCCTATGAGCAGACGCTTCATACCGTCAGATGTATACACGTATTCCACATCCCGCGGTTCATACCACCTATAAATACCCAAGGTTTGGCAAGAGGCAAAGGTAATGAAACTCTCAATACACAGCATTCCATAACAAGTTTATATATTATCCTCCCCCTTTATTGATTGATTTGTGTAGCCCCTGGGCACTGTTCCGACCACCCAAACCTGACTTGACCATCAGAGTGTATACGACCGCCACCACCCCCGTCGGTTCCGGCCGTGTGCGCCTGACCATTTGTTCATTTCACAGGGAGGAATACGTGGTGTAGCTATAAGTTTGGCCACGTGGAGAAGCCATTTTTGGAGGTCAACAATTTGGCGCCGTCTGTGGGAAACTCATTCCCCATTTGAAGTTTTGCATTCCCCATCGGAGAAGACACCGGAAAACCGGCGACTGACCCTGAAAAAGGGGCATTCTTGAAAAAGAACTAAGTCGAATTACAATCCAAGTTCTTACTACCCTTGAAAAAAGAGGTAGGATGAGCTACAGCCGTGAAGACAATCCCATGAGAGAGGCCTCTGAAGAAGAGGTACTCCATAACAATGTTACTCGTCAGAGACCGCATCACCGGCGTCGACGAGGTGAAAGAACAGCCATACTCACTGAAGGAATGGCCCAGATAGCTGCGGGTATGGGAAACATAGCAGCTCAGAATATGGCAATGCGGGAATTTCTCATGCAAGCCCAGGGACACCAGAGGCCCCAAGGATCTTATTCGGTACAGGAAATCCCTTTGTCTCACTCTCGAGGCCACATGAGCCGGCACACAGAACGTCCTCTCGAAAGAGAGGGGAACACTGAAGCGACATCTTATGTGCAGGAGAGTCATCCATCAGAACCACTCTTTGGGGACAACTTTCCTCAAGAACACGATGACCAGAGGTCAGTGAGCGTTTTTGATCGAATAGGGAACGATCCTAGCAATAGGGTCCGCCCGATAAGAGGGTCGGTCCGGTCAGACAGCGAAGAAGAGCATGTTCCCCCTCCTCCTAGAAATAGGAGGGAGAGGAGAAACTTAGTCGATTGGGGGAGCCGGGGAGAAGCACCTCCTCTACCCCAAGACATCCAAGATGATGAAGGATCAGAGGGGCCCTGTCGATCTTATGAGATTGACGACGATGACGATAACCTCCCTTTCTCAAGGGAAATTTGAAGCTTCCCAATGCCAACTAACTTCATGCCCTATAAGATCCCCAAGTATGAGGGAAAAGGGGATTCGGAGAAGCACCTCACAAAGTATATGACACAAATGAGTCTTAGGGTAGCCTCACCTGCTCTAAAGTGTAGAGTCTTCCATTTAACACTAGGCGGAGCCGTCGAGGTGTGGTACAGCAGGCTTCCTTTCCTAAGCATCAGAAGTTGGCCAGACTTGAAGAAAGCATTTTTGAACCAGTACCTCTCACGCAGGGAAGGAGAGGCGCCAATCCAATGCCTGCAAGACATGAGGCAGGCCCCTGGAGAGACGCTGAAAAGCTATCTCAACATGAACACTTTGTTTTGGAGGGACGTGCGCAGCAAAAATCCCTCCACATACGACGAGCTGGTGGAGATGATGAGAGTGGAAATTGTTAGTGAAAAAATGATTGATCATCGCAACCGTGCCGCGCAGGGACTCCCTCCCCCACAGAGGCAGGTAGGTCGAGGCCCCGCAGCGCACCTTATTACTCAGCAATGGACCCAAGCGGGGCATACCATAGCTCCCGCATCCGGACAAGCCCTAACTTCCGCCACATTGAACGCAGTGCCGGTGTTGGCATATGATAACGCACCCGCTGAGGCAAGACCATCTGGAAGAACTGACAACATCAAGAAGAAGAAAAAGAGGCCAAACAGGCCCTTGGCAGGAGCAAGATTTTGTACTTTTCATCAACTATACGGGCATGACACCAGCGAGTGTCGGGATGCCAATCGGTGCCCTGATCGAAGCAACCCCCACACTTCCAGCAAAAACGAGCACCCCCGCAGATCCACCTCTCCGAGGAGGGGAGGAAGAGGTCACCAGGAACAATCTCCTCGCAGAAGAGAATCGAGAAACTGAGGCCAATCCAGGCAAGAGAACCAAGCCCAATTCGCTGGAAGCCAGGTCATCAAGGAAATTGATACCATCATTGGGGGACCCCACGTCGATGGCAACACCAGGAATGTCCAGAGAAATTATACAAGAGAAGATAAGGATCTCCCGATGATCACCTACATTGTCGACGAATCGAAATCAGCAAACAAGATGGCCCCAATCACCTTCTCCCAGGAAGACTCAGAGGGAGTTCACCATCCCCATTGCGACGCTTTGGTTGTAAGAGCCGTAGTGGCTAGAAAACGGATTAAAACGCATGCTCGTTGACAAAGGCAGTTCCGTGAACATATTGTTCGGCTTCACTTTTGACAAAATGCAAATTGAACATGGGTTAATCCCCATGACCGACCCACTGTTCGGATTCACTGGGGACAGCATCATCCCACGAGGGCGGATTACCCTGCCTGTGGAAATGGGTTCGGTCCCCCTGGTCGCCCAGCATTTCATGGAATTTCTGGTGGTAGATCATAGGTCAGCTTATCATGGAGTATTGGGCAGACCTGCTCTAAAAGATCTTTGGGTTGTGACGTCCATTCACTATCTGTGCATGAAATTCCCAACTGAACATGGGATTGCAACGGTCCAGGGCGATCAGATGGGCTCCAGGGCATGCTACCTAAACTCGCTACGTAAATCTGAGCCCCGAACTGTCAATGTAATTCTAGCCGAAGTACCCGCTAAAGCCGGTACGGACGTGAAAATGCTCGACGCCCCTGAATAAGGGCATACCTCTGAACAAGAGGAAGATGTCGTCATGGAAGAGACCCCTGAACAAGGACACCCTCTTGATGAGTTAGACCCCCGAATAATCGATTATGAACCAAATGCGACCCCCATGGAAGAACTGGAAACTTTCCCAGTCAATCCAGAAGACTCCAATCAAGTCTTGCGCATAGAGAAGTCATTATCGCCTGAAGAAAAAATTGAGATGATACGATTCCTGAAAGAAAACCTGGATGTCTTCGCATGGAAACATAAAGATATAGTGGGAATAGATTCTAGGATCAGTTGCCATCACCTTAACATCAACCCTTCCTATGCCCCCCATAGACAGAAGAGGCGTGCCCTGAACCCGGACCGGTACGAGGCGCTGAAAGACGAAGTAAGTAAACTTATCCGTAGTGGTTTCATCAGAGAGGCCATATATCCGAGGTGGATATCCAACCCGGTTCTGGTGAAAAAGTCCAGCGGGAAATGGAGGGTCTGTGTGGACTTCACAAACCTGAATAAGGCGTGTCCCAAGGACAGCTTCCCACTTCCAAGAATTGATCAACTGGAAGACTCCACTGCTGGGCATGAACTACTGAGTTTCATGGATGCGTACTCAGGGTACAACCAGATACCCATGTTCCGACCTGATGAGGAAGCTACATCATTCATTACGGACAGGGAGCTGTATTGCTACAAAGTTATGCCCTTCGGATTGAAAAATGTCGGGGCCACATATCAGAGGTTAGTCAACATGATGTTTGCCGAACTCATTGGCAAAACCATGGAGGTCTACGTGGACGACATGTTGGTCAAAAGCCTCCAGGCGGCCGAACATGTGAGTCACATTGACCAAACCTTCCAGATACTCAGAAAGTATAACATGAAGTTGAACCCCCTCAAGTGCACTTTCGGAGTGGCATCAGGCCAGTTCTTGGGATACATTGTAAATCAGAGAGGAATTGACGCAAATCCGACAAAGGTAGCGGCTTTACTAGAAATGAGGTCACCTCAGAAACCGAAGGAGGTCCAAAGTCTCAATGGCCGGATAGCCGCACTCAGCTGCTTCATCTCCAGAGCCACTGATAAAAGTTTGCCTTTCTTCAATGTATTGAAGCAAGGAAAGAGATTTCAATGGACTTTGGAGTGCCAAGAAGCCTTCGAGTCTCTGAAGAAACACCTCGGGGAAGCACCCCTCCTGTCGAAACCCCATCCGGATGAATCTCTGTTGCTGTACCTAGCAGTTTCAGACGTGGCAGTCAGCACGGTCCTAACCAGGGAAGAAAATGAGCGTCAATTGTCGGTGTATTACATCAGCAAAGCACTTCTCCCAGCTGAAACACGTTACTCCGACATGGAAAAACTGGCACTCGCACTTATCACAGCCTCGAGAAAGCTGAGGCCATATTTCCAAGCCCACTCAATACAAGTCCTCACCAATTTTCCTTTAAGGCAAGTGATGCAGAAAACGGACGCGTCGAGACGCCTGCTGAAATGGGCTATCGAGCTCAGCGAGTTCGATCTCACGTTCCGACCTAGACACGCTATCAAGGGCCAGACCCTTGCCGATTTTATGGTCGAGTTTACCAAAGCCCTAGAAATGGAGGCCCTAATGGAACCGACCGAGCCCCCCACATGGAAATTGTTTGTAGATGGGTCTTCGGGAGAGGCTGGCGCGGGGGCGAAAATCGTGTTGGAGAGCCCGGAAGGCCATTTGCTAAATTGTGCGGTAAGATTCGGCTTCAGAGCCTCGAACAACGTGGCCGAATATGAGGCCCTTCTGGCAGGTCTAAGGCTCGCTAAGGAAATACATGTCAAGAAGCTCCTAGCAAGCAGTGATTCTCAGCTCGTAGTAAATCAGGTAAATGGGGATTTCGCAGCCAAAGATGGTAACATGCTTGCGTACTTGAAGCTGGTTCTGGACATAATCCCCCATTTCGAAAGGTTCGAACTGACTCAAGTACCTCATCTAGAAAATGCCCATGTAGATGCCCTCTCAAAGTTAGCCAGCAGCATGAACTCAGAGCTTCTAAACATCGTCCTCATTGAGCACTTATCGAAGCCCTCCACCTTCGAAGGCGAAGAGTTACTATGGATAGAAGGCACCCCATTGTGGATGCAGCCCATAATCGCATATCTGAAGGAACAAACGCTGCTTGCTTCCAGAGGCGAAGCAAGAAAATTAAGAAGAAGGGCTGCACACTTCGTCCTTCAAGAAGACACCCTTTACAAGAGAGGCTTCGCTTCGCCCCTTCTTCGATGTGTGGGCGGAGAAGAGGCCACATACATACTCAGAGAGATACATGAAGGGATCCGGAGGGATGGCTCTGGCACACAAGGTTCTCCGTCAAGGCTACTTCTGGCCAACCCTGAAAAGGGATGCTTGCCAATTTGTCCAGAAATGTGACAAGTGCCAGCGCTTCTCTAACGTGCAAAGACAGCCTGCTCAGAGCCTCTTTGTAGTGACCAGCCCTTGGCCATTCGCCAAGTGGGGCATCTACTTCATTGGTCCACTCCCAAAAGGTAGGGGAAGCGCAACTTTTGCCATTGTCGCCATCGACTACTTCACTAAGTAGGTCGAGGCAGAACCCCTTGCCCGAATCACCAAGGCCAATATTACGAAGTTCGTTTGGAAAAACGTCATTTGTAGATTCGGCATCCCCCACTCCATTGTCTCTGATAACGGGCGGCAGTGCGACAATAAGAAGATGCGAGACTTGTGCGACGAACTGGGCATAAAGAAGGACGTTTCGACTTCGCATCACCCCCAGGCAAATGGACAGGTTGAAGCAGTGAACAAGACTATCAAGCACACCCTGAAAAGGAAACTGGATTCCTCGAAAGGCGCCTGGGTTGACGAACGTCCCCACGTCCTCTGGAGCATCAGAACGACTTGCCGGACTGCAACCGGCGAATCCCCATTTTCCATGACCTACGGAGCCGAAGCAATGAGTCCGGTCGAAGTTGGGGTCCCATCACATCGACGGATACATTTCAATGAGATCAGCAACGACGAGGCACGAATAAGTGAACTGTACCTCCTTGAGGAAAAGAGAGAGACTTCCCAAGTGACCTTGGCAAAATATCATCGCAAGATGACCCGCTTTTACAACTCCAAGGTCAGAAACAGAACTCTCCGTTTGGGCGATCTCGTCCTCAGAAGAGTTTTCCAATCATCAAAACCAACCGGGTCAGGAGTTTTCGGCCCGAACTGGGAAGGCCCTTACCGCATTCGAGGGGAACCCCGACCTGGTACATACAAGATAGAAGATATGTCGGGAAAGATGCTACCTCACAAGTGGAACATCGAGCACTTGAGAAAATACTACCAGTGATAAGACTGTTCCGATCTGATCTCGGTTGTAAAGTTTCTTAAGTGATGGAGTCGCCTTTGTAAAGGGTGGTGTAATTTATCTAAGTAATGAATTTCCAGTTCCAAACCAGATCGGCTAGGGAATAGCTTCCTCAGTTCTTCGGAAGGTTCATTTGAGCGATCCGATCGTCAATTATTAGCTGATTACCAAGCGGTTCCTCATGTTTCCCCAATTGGTCTGACCTCAGATTATTAAGAAGTTGAAGTTAGGAATCACTTCCTGCTCACTTAAGTGTTTGGACTTATGTTTGCTTAAGCAGACCGGTTAACAATTGTTTACCGATCATTTTCACGAGGCAATTAGTCTAATGTTTGTCATTCATACAAGTATAAAACAAAAGGAATACGAAAAAGCAGAAGCCAAAAGACTTAGCAAAAATTTTTCATTCCATTTCACAAAATTAAAGTACATTGGGGGCCGAAGCCATTACAAGATAAAAAGGAAACCCTAGTCTGTGGGAGGAATTTCAGCACTGGCCGCCTCCTGGGCCTCTGGAGCCTCCTCAGTAACTTTATCAGGCCGACCTCCAGTTGGTCCCCCAAACTCTGCCTCCGGTTGAGAGATGTCCAGAGTAGGATGCACCTCCTTAAGTCGACCCAGTAGGCTTTCGGCACTCCACGAGGCCCAGAAGTTGGCAAAGTTATCGTAAAGGAGATGGTCTTCGAAGTGATCAATAAAATTCTGGACTGGCACCTCCCCCGCAGACTTCAATTCCTCCTTCAAAGAGGCGATCTCCTCCGACTGGGCCTTAGTCTGCTGCTTCAGCTCTGCCTTTTCTATGTTAGAGGTCTCCAGAGCATCGGTGGCGAGCTTGTGGTGCTCGTTAGCGTGGTCAAGTCGTCGAGTCACAGTAGCCACTTGGCACTCCACTTCGTAGAGCTCTTTCTTCAGCCGCTCTACCTCTGCTTACGCAGCAGTAAGCTGGACCTCAGCAGCTCTCTTCCCCTCCACTGCCTTGGTGGCTTTGGCCTGGGCAGCTCGCACAGCATCCCCATAATGCATTGCCTCCTCGAGGTGCTTGGCGAGGTCCTCCCTCTTGGAGTTTAGATCCTTCACCAAGCCCTCGAGCTGGATGCTTATGCTTAGTGCCCGGGCTATGCAGGCGCTGTTCGCCACTACCAAGTCTTCGGCCGTGCAGGAGGCGATGTGGTCCCTCCACTCTTCGGTCCAATATTTGCTGTGGACCACCGCCACCGCAACTGTCTCTGGAGGAAGAGCCTCCAACACCTCCCTTACGGGCTCCTCCTGATTGGTGCCCAGGAAATCAACCTCTTTGGTGGAGCGGCCCCTTTTTCTCCTCTGCTGCCCCGGAACTTGTTCAATGGGTACGGCAGCAAGGGGTGTTGTGTCCGAGGTAGTGATAGGCTCTACTGAAGCGGGGGTTCTCTCCGGGAGGGCCACCCCCGTGGGAATAGTTGTCTACCTCAAAACTGGGGGTGGTCTCGCCACAGTTGGGCGTCTAGGAGGGGCAGCACTCTTCTTGCCCTTCCTTCGGAGGTCAGCCTCTGGGTCCTCCTGAACCTCCTCCTCCGTCGGAGGCTGGAGCCTCTTACTGGCCTCCACCAGCTCCTCCATTTGCTTCTTATACGAAGAGGAGGAGGCCTTCAGCACCCGTGCCTCAGCCATCATTTTTTGGATGATCTTGAAGTCGGGCGTACTGGAAGCTTCTTGTTGAAGTTATCTACAAAGGAACAAATAAGGAATCAGTACAAGTCTAGGGAGTTTGGAATAAAAAAGGTATGGGCTTCGGTCCTATTACCTTGAGACGCCATTAAGTCGTGAGTGATGAAATGGATGTTCTTCCGGATCAGCCTGTGGTAGGATCTCTTCTTCTGAGGTAGCTGATAAATGACACAGATAGTGTCGAAGTCCTCTGTTGATAGCTCGCAACGAGGAAGAGAACCTACGAAATGAAACATAACCGTTAGACACAAGCTGAACCGAAGATAAAATAAAAGGAGCAACTACCATACTCACTAAGTGTTGAAAACTTCGTCGGGACTGTAAGAGGCGCCAGGGGGTCCCCCTTCATTATGTCCCATCGCCCTGCTGCCCAGCACCATGAGCTCTTCCATTCCTTGATGGAGCTCGGCAGATCGATCACGAATGGAGTGTGGGAACCCCATGACGTTAGGTAGTACCAACCCCGGGTCTTATCCCCCCCGGCAGTAACCTTGGGTATATAGAGGGTCTGGAAAATGGAAAGGGGCATCTCCACCCCTAATGACGCCTCTTTCCACAACATCCAAGAGCCCACCATCTGGCTTTAGGAGTTTGGATTGAGCTGCGTCGGGGCTAGCCCATAAGACCTAAGCACCAACCTAAAGAATGGGTTGATAGGCAACCTAAGTCCGGCCCTAAGGATCGCCTCACTAATGGCCACACAGCCCGGCCTTGGGTAACAAGCTCTCTCTTTCGGCCCGGGGAGGATCAAGTCTACACTGTCTGGGATCCTATATTCTGTCCTAAGTCTACCCAGGTAGGCCTACCTCAATTTTGACGGGTAGTCTGACGCCCCCAATGCACAGAAGTATTTGGGGGGCTATCTGGTCGCTTCCATATGTTCTCCCCCCCCATTATTGCCCCAGCTATTTCTGAGGAGGTCGCCACAATGGGCTCGTCCACCCTCACTATTTCTAAGCCCCTCCCCAAACCAGAACTCCCTTCCGAGGCCATTCGTTAAGAAATTTTTTACAGTCCAAATGAGTGCTGAAACTTACGGGTTTGGAAGTTGCCGGAAGTATCCTTCTCTCTCGCCGGAGTTGCTTGCAAAACGCTGAAAATCGCCGAAAATTTGAGAGCAAATTATGGTTTTAGTCTTACAAAGGTAGAAACTCTGAGAAAACCTCAGAGTCCTCCTTTTATAGGAAAAACAAGTCCAATCTCCACCGTTGAATTCAAATGCGATCAATCTAAGCCGTTCGTCGCATCCTCAATCCGGGTCGTTGAAATGAAACGTCAGATTTGATCTACGCCCAAGATGTCACTGTGACCTTCACGCTAAATTGAAACGCGTCACCTCGGTTACAACCAGCCGTCAATAATAATTACTAGCCGCAGCAGCCTTTTAGGAGAATGGGCATGGCACCCAACTGTCACCTTGGAAACACGCAACAGTTGTCAAATCATTGGACGTTTGGGTCGCCTCGGATGAGCTCCTCCTCCAACTTTACAAAGCTTGGACGCACCTGACGCGAACGCCCCATTGGCTCATCGCTTCGAACGCTGCGTTTCCTCCCATGCTTTACAAAGTTTCAGCCATCTCCCCATGCGTCGACCTTTTCCTGTCAACGCATCGGTGCGAGATGAGTTCCTCCTCAAACTTTACAAAAATTGGACGCACCTGACGCGAATGCCCCGCATCTGCCTATTATCCTAACCTAGGCTGCTGCGACGAATCGACCCCCAAAAAAGGTCCCATGACGCGCGGCCCGTTCAGGAAAACAAATCCACGCATAATATAAATATTCATTCCCAGATTTGGGGGACCACTGTTACGCCTTGATTATTCGCGCCTCGATACCGAAGTGCCATCTCACCACCGAGGCCGAGATCAAGTAGACACCAACGCAGCACCATTTACTCTGACCTGAAAACGACCCTCCCGAAGCTTCTCCGAAGTGATATATCGATTCCTACTACTGATCTGCCGAAGCATCTCACCTCCGAGGTCGGGATCAAATGGACCCCGGTTAGAAGATCCGCCGCCAATTTAAGATTTGTCCTGCATCTAAGGTTTAAATTGATTTGACGTCCCTATGAGGCTATTTGATGTGACTTATCAACTTTATGTCAATTCAACTCGGGGGAAACAAACTGTCCGCCCACTCTACAAGCGCGGTTGATTGACGCCTATGAGCAGACGTTTCATACCGTCAGATGTATACACGTGTTCCACATCCCGCGGTTCATACCACCTATAAATACCCAAGGTTTGGCAAGAGGCAAAGGTAATGAAACTCTCAATACACGACTTGACCGTCGGAGTGTATACGGCCGCCACCACCCCCGTCGGTTCCGGCCGTGTGCGCCTGACCATTTGTTCATTTCGCAGGGAGGAATACGTGGAGTAGCTATAAGTTGGCCACGTGGAGGAGCCATTTTTGGAGGTCAACACCATACATATATTTATAAAGAATTGTATGTACATATCTGTATACGAACTGTTGGCACCACCTAATAGGGGCTTTTACCACTCTCTTCTTTCACTAAGCAAGACTGAATCAAGGATGTCGGTGGAGGAAAATGGAGAGCCAATGACGTAGGAGGTCCGCTCGATCCAAGACGGACCTGTTGCCATCGTTTTGATTGCGGCTAGTCCTGAACAAGTCGAGCTCTACAACTGGCTGCTATGTGCCAAGTGCATGGGCCGTATTGTTCCTTCCACTATCACCATCACCGTCCCTACTCCTATGGCCAGTGCATTAGCTCATATGCCGCCACTCTCAATGCCATTCTTGCCCTTGCAAACCGCCACTCTCAATGCCATTCTTGCCCTTGCAAATACATCCATGAACTTGATTCGCCTGAATGTATTAAAATTATAACATTGTTTCTTCGTGACATTTTTCTTCATTACAATAGTATCAACGACTCTAGCCGTAATATTTGATTCTTATTGTTGTATTATTTTTGGAGTTGTTGATAATGTTTATGTCTATTGTGGTCTATGGAATTGCCTGTATTTTAGCAAAATTGTTTAGCAAATTCAGAATTTGATGCTTTGTAGATAATGTTCTAAGCTTGAAGTTTTGTGCTGAAGTAAATATTGTCAGTCAACAATTTTAAGTTCTACTTAAATATGCGTTGTAGATAATGTTCTGATTTCGACAGTTTCGACATTTTTGTGCTGTAGTAAATATGCGTTGTAGATAATGTTCTAAGTTCGACAGTTGGACTTTGCAATCTCCGTCAACAATTTTAGGTTTTACATTGCCATTCATTTTGTCGCTCGATTTTAGGTTTTACATTGCCATTCATTTTGTCACTCGGCTGTTATGTATTTGTTTATTAAGGAGTAAATGGGTGTAAGTTTGTAATTCATTCATATTTTGTACCCATAATTGTGAAGTATCCATGAGAAAATGACGAGTAAAAGTAACCGCGCATAACTGTGGGACACACACACTAAGATTTCAAGAATTGAATCAACTACAGAGTTTTTGGACTTCATCCTTGGGCTTTATAATCTTACGGCCTTATCCTGACCTTTTGTTTCCACCAGGTCGAGGTTTTGATGACCCACTATCGTTTACTAAAATTCCTGTGATTCGCAGGTTTGATAAAATATCATATTTCATCAACTCGTAGCAGATTCAAGCAACTGCAATGCTACTTCTACATCCTATGTAAGCTCAAGCAATGAAATTCCTATCCATCCACTTTTTGATTCAATGGGCAAAAAATATATATATGACTGCTTCATGCAAGGAAGACTCTAAATTTGGCAGCAGATGACCATGATATTCAGTTCCTTTGCTCTTTGATCACATACTTGCAATTGCTTCATGTGCTAGACAAGCTTTCCAAAATGATGGTTACTAATTATATCATGTTATCTTATAAGAGTTTATAAAGCAACCTTTTATGTGATATCATCTCTTATTGTAACAATTCCCATAATGTGCTAGCAAAGTGTTTTTTTTATACATGTGGGATGTTTATAACTAGAACTTGCTTTGATGCTTTCAGCATGTATTATCACTGTTCCAATAACCCTTGACATTGCTTCAAACCATGGCGTAATAGTGGCATCTAAATCTGAGTTCCCAAATGAAAATTGTTCGGTCAATTTAGTCTGCTTCAGAAACCTAGGTGGATCTTGTCATACTTTCCCGTTCCAGCTAACCAATTATATCTGGACTTCTAGAAAGCAAAAAAGAGGCAAGTCATTGGTTCATTAGTTGTAATTTTATATGCTCTCTAGCTTTTGCATGTCTGTAATACTACTTCTACAAGTTTTCACATCTTTGATGTTTTAGGAACTGTAGTCCTTCAGTTTCTTAAAATCTTGAGGTGAATAATTTATACCTTGTGCAGATGAGTATATACGAAGATCTAGTTGCAGGTTGGTGCCTACAAAGCATGAATGGTTACAACCTCGACCATTGGGTGAAGAACTTGTGGTGAAACTGTGAAAACAAAAGATGTTCAACTATTGTACTTGTGGTTAAGTGACGAAGTTACTTAAATACTAATAGATGCTTAAATAATTTTATAAGTACTTCTAATACATGCTGCCTAAAGTTCAAGTTGTTTCTTGATCTATTTAATATTATTTTTAATCATCTTTATAGAGTTGTTGACTGTACATTCAGAATACATTTTGCTTGTTTATTTTCTCTGCTTTATCTGTTTATTCTTATGATTCATTTTTCGTTCACAGTTTGCTCTTATTCTTGCACTTTAGAACCTCTAATGAAGTTCTGATTATCCTTGTCTATTACTGAACCATCTCTAGTACAACCTTTACTAGGTTGTCCATCATCCCGGTAAGAATGAAATCCATGGATACACTTGCCCGGTATCTCTGATGTACAGGCAATAGCTCCAACCCATTGGTTTAGTTCGCTCATGGTACTGGTTCTGTACTGGTTGGTAGTGTTGAAGGAAAGATGAGTTTACTAACTTGGATTGGCTAAGGCTTTTAAGAGGACAACGCTAATAGGAAGAAGGAAGTGAAAAAAGGAAACTTGTATTTCTTAAATTCAAGATTTTACACACTTTTTGGCTTGTTACAAAATGGAGGGCACTGCCCCTCTTGTATTTCTTAAATTCAAGATTTTACACACTTTTTGGCTTGTTACAAAATGGAGGGCACTGCCCCTTTATATACTGTTTACAAGAAGATTCTAGTCCACACATTTTCTAGAGACACCTAGACCACATATCAAGATATTTTCCTAGAATTCTCTAGATATTCTTTATAAAACTACATATCTTACTTAGATATTTATATAGATTTTTCTAGTAGATATTTATATAGATTTTTCTAAATAATGCTTCTAGAAATGTTATGCATGTTGGGCCTTTTAATTGATTTGGGCCTATAAGCAAAATCCTTAAGCCCATATTATTTGGACCAAAAATCAAGTTTACTACTTAACATCCACCCTTAAACTTGATTTTGCTACTCCAAGTAGAGTACTTAACTTGCGGAACACATCATGCTTGAGTGGCTTAGTGAGAATGTCGGCGATCTGCTCCTGGGAGGTTACATATTTTAGCTGCACTTCTTTCTTTGCAATGCTTTCTCTTATGAAGTGATATCTTGTATCAATGTGCTTACTTCTATCATGGAATACTGGGTTCTTTGCCAATGCCAATGCCGATTTGTTATCAACATGGATTTCGATTGGCTCTTCTTGTGATACTCCAAGCGTCTTCAACAAGTTTCTAAGCCAAATCGCATGGCAGACACTTGATGTAGCTGCAACATATTCAGCTTCACATGTAGATAGTGCTACGATCGATTGCTTCTTTGAGCTCCAAGTGAAAGCTGTGTCGCCCAAGTAAAACACATACCCAGTCGTACTCTTTCTATCATCACTATCTCCGCCCCAATCGCTGTCACTATATCCAACAAGTTTGAACTCATTAGATGATGAATAGACTAAGCCATAATCAAGCGTACCTTTGATGTAGCGAAGAATTCTCTTTCCAGTTTTCATATGGGTCATGGTAGGTGTCTCCATATAGCGACTAATGAGCCCAACTCCAAAAAGGATATCTGGTCTTGTGCACGTCAAATATCTTAGACTTCCAACAAGACTCTTAAAAAGTGTTGGATTTACTTTTTCACCTTCATCATTCTTCGACAACTTGATTCCTCATTCGACGGGGGTGCATATAGGCTTACAGTCCTCCATATTGAATTTCTTTAGAATTTCTTTCGCATATCCTTCTTGTGAAATGAAAATGCAGTCCTCCATTTGCTTTACCTCTATTCCAAGATAGTAGGCCATGTGGCCGATATCCGTCATCTCAAATTCTTGAGCCATGACCTTCTTAAACTCAGTGATCATACTTTGATTATTTCCTGTAAATATAAGATCATCTATATACAAACAAACAAGCAAAATATCTCCTTTCTCATTTACCTTTGTATAAAGGGCATACTCGTGAGGGCATTTTGCGAAGTTATTTTCTAGAAAATACTTGTCAATTCTACTATTCCATGCCCTAGGAGCCTGTTTCAACCCATATAAAGCCTTTTTTAGTTTCAAGACTTTACCTTCATGTCATTTTACTTTATAACCCATTGGTTGCTCCACATAGATTTCTTCTTCGAGATAACCATTTAGAAAAGCTGATTTCACGTCCATTTGAAATATCTTCCACTTATTTTGCGCTGCAAGAGAGATAATTAATCTTATGATTTCTAAACGAGCAACAGGAGCAAATACCTCTTCATAATCAATTCCCGACCGTTGGTTATAACCTTTGGCAACCAATCTTGCTTTGTATCTTTCTACGTCTCCTTTAGCGTTCTTCTTTGTCTTGTACACCCACTTAACTCCGATTGCTCTCTTTCCTTTGGGAAGAGTTGTCAGCTCCCACGTGTCATTTTTCTCTATAGCCTTTAGCCTTAATCTCTTCATCCATAGCATCTCTCCATCTTTTATTTTCCACCGCTTCTTCATACCCTATTGGTTCACAATCGACAAAAAGACAAAAAAGTGTGAGATCATTTTGATTTTCGGTTACCTCATATAGCTCTTGTAGGCTCCTCATCCGTGGTGTCCTTTC
>NC_036239.1:23036094-23056023 GCF_002742605.1 Olea europaea var. sylvestris
GCTTGCTCTAATGGCTCTTCTTTCACTTTCTTCTTTAGTCTTTCCTCATGGGCTTGTAAAGATCCCATGAGTTGATCGACACTCATACTATCTAGATCTTTAGATTCCTCAATGGCTACAACTATGTAGTCAAATTTAGAATCTAAAGACCTAAGTATCTTCTCAATTACTCGAGTGTCGTTCAACTTTTCTCCATTCCTTTTTAATTGATTCACAATAGCTAATACTCTAGAGAAGTAATCAGAAATTGATTCCGATTTTTTCATATGTAAAGCTTCAAACTCACCTCGAAGTGTTTGAAGTCGAACCTTTTTCACCTTCTCAACTCCTTTGTGGGAGTTTTGCAAGATCTCCCATGCTTCCTTACTTGTAGTAGCACGAGCTACTTTCTCGAACATGCCTTCATCTAAGGCTTGGTAGATGAGGGTGAGCGCCTTTATGTCCTTCTTCCTTGCATCCTTCAAACTATCCCTTTGTGCTTGAGATAGAGCAACCTCATCTTGTGGCTCCGTGTAGCCTTTCTCTACGATCTCCCATGCATCTTGCGACCCGAGCAATGCTTTCATCCTTATACTCCAATTGTCGTAGTTATCCTTTTTGAGTTGAGGGACTTGAAAAGGAATCATCCCACTTGCCATTTTTCACAAGAACCTTGGGGCTCTGATACCAGTTTGTTGGAGGAAAGATGGGTTTACTAACTTGGATTGGCTAAGGCTTTTAAGAGGATAACACTAATAGGAAGAAGGAAGTGAAAAAAGGAAACTTGTATTTCTTAAATTCAAGACTTTACACACTTTTTGGCTTGTTACAAAATGGAGGGCACTACCCCTTTATATAGTGTTTACAAGAAGATTCTAGTCCACACATTTTCTAGAGACACCTAGACCACATATCAAGATATTTTCCTAGAATTCTCTAGATATTCTTTACAAAACTACATATCTTACTTAGATATTTATATAGATTTTTCTAGATAATGCTTCTAGAAATGCTATGCATGTTGGGCCTTTTAATTGATTTGGGCCTATAAGCAAAATCCTTAAGCCCATATTATTTGGACCAAAAATCAAGTTTACTACTCAACAGGTAGATTACACCTTTGTTCAATTTCTGCAACCACTGTGCCTGACATAGTGGCCTCAGGCATCATTGTTTCTAGCAAATATCCCCTGGTATCTATATAGGCAAAGATTCTCTTAGATATGATTCATCCATCTCAATTGGAGTCCAGATTGGTTCTTAGTAAATCGTAGTTGGTGTTAATATGTTTGGAGTCCATAGTATCGACTGTGAATTCATTCAGGTTCATGCTTCTAGATCGCTACTGCATTTGGAAGGTTCCCTTGGTAGGATGCACAGAAAAGGTTGTAGTTTACTATAGACTCCTTGATAAACCAAAACAATTCGCTTTCAAAAAGTGGGACCTTTTTAAGCTTAAAGGAAGCAAAATACAAGTGCTTGTGGAATGCCAAATATTTCTCATTCGTTTATACTCTAAGATGCTCCAACCGTCATCATGGCTAATGGGATTGAGCAACCAATAAGACGAAACACTCCAGTTATTATGGAAAGTCAGAGACGATCACACCATGTCAGTCTAGAAGAGTTGCATAGATCAATTGACTGCTTGCTAATGTGGTCGGGTTCCACTAATCATTAAGTAGATCTTGCGGTTGGGATTGTTAGAGCATGTCTTAATTCTGGCTTGCTTGGGCACGCAATTTATCTTAGCAATTAATTCTTTTTGGTGTTTGTTTAACTTCACTATTAGCAGAATTAGATACATTTTTTCTTTTTCTCATACAAATGATTGATAATTTATGCATTCTGTAACAAAAAAAAAATAGCTATTGGCCCTACACTACTGTACACCAAGTTAATAGTCTAAATGGTACATTGGATGAGGATCAATCTTTTCGGACTAGAAATGTGACATTGAGTTATAGTTCGAGTAGATTTTGTTGGGGACTGGAATGATATTCTGCTATGGAACTAGAGCATTCTGGTTACTATTGGGTTTGTGACCCAAATTAGGGTGGATTTTTTTTTTGGACTTAAATTGTTTTCTTATTTTCATGTGAGAAAATTTGTTTCCTTATATTTCATGTGATTTTTAAGGAAATATATCATTTTCTTATTCTAGCTATGTCATGTACTTATAAATCGTGGTCTTCTCTTTCAGTTTTGTTCAAGCAATAATTGCTAAGCTCTTGTATTTCTCTCTATATTGTCGATTAATAAAACGTCATGCTCCTATAATTAACTCTTTTTGTTAATTTCTTTACATTTAAATCTTGTTTCTTGTTGCGATCTTCATTACTTCATATCGCGTCATTAATCTCATTCACTACAATTCATTCGGGTCCAACAAGTGGTATCAGAGCCGGGTTCTTGTTATGGATTGGTTGAGGTTTTTCAGAGATGACTGCTTTAAAGTATGATATTCTGCAATTGGATTGCAATACAAAGTTTTCTTTGTGACAAGTAAAGATAATAGCTATTTTGGCGTAGTTGTATTTAGATAATGTGTTGTTGGGTTTTGAGAAGAGCCAGCTAATTGGACAACAGAGGGATCAGAAGGCTTTGTTGTTGATTCATCTTCATCTATCGAACAATATTCTGCAGGATATTTTGAAGGAAAAAACAGTAGCTGCTTTGTGGTTGAAGCTGGAGCACTTATGTACGACCAAGAGTCTTACCAGTAAACTAGTTCCAAAGCAAAAATTGTAGTTCCATTGAATAGCGAAAGGGGAGTCATTGGAAGACCATAATGGCATGTACCATTTTGTATAGTCGGAATACTTTGACTATAGACGACATTTATAATGTTTTGCACTCAAAGGGAAAGTTCAAACATTTGGTTGGAGCTAAATCGAGGGATGAAGAAGCTCTTTATCTCGTGGTAGTCGACGGAGAGGCAGATCGAAGAATAATATCAATTTGTTTTGCTTCTACTACAGACATAAGGGACATATTCAGAAGGATTGTGATAAGTTGCATGCTAAAGGTAATTTAGCTGCAAATCACGGAGTGCAACCTTTGATTTCAAATAAAATATATGCAGTTGAGAATTTTTTAGACGACGGAGATGCGATGTCGACTGTGGTATCTGATATGAAATCTAGGCTAGACGAGAAGTGGATTCTTGATTCGACATGTTCACATCATATGTGTTCCAATCGAAATTTTTTTCAGACATATGAGGCTGTCAAGTAAGGTGGGTTTGTGATGGGAAACAACCAGTCTTGTCGAATTGTTGAGTTCAGTCGAGTCAGACTAAGTTTACAGGATGGGACGATTAGAACAATTGATCAGGTTTGAGATGTTCCAGACTTGAAAAGGAATCTTATCTCGCTAAGTGCCCAGGATGCAAAAAGGTATAAATTCTCTGGTGGAGGTGGAGGTGGAGGTGGAGTTTTGAAGGTTTGAAAGGGTGTCCCGGTTATACTTGAGGGACGAAAAAGGTCTTAGTTGTACATCTTGCAGAGAAGTGCAGAACTAGTTAAGAGATATTTGGACAAGTTCAGTACCTAGTGGATATGTAGTTTGGTACAGTACCTCTTGTAGCAAGCTCTGAGTTGGTTAAGAACACTACTAGGAAGAGTGTTGGTGATTCCACTTTACCACCAATTTCAACGGATACACTATGTTCATTTACTAGGGTTGGACTCATAAAGCATGGATACCATGGTGTAAATAATGTCTAGGATGCTTTTGGGGACATTGAAGGCGACTGTTCTAACAATGGGCCTTATAATGCAGCATGTGGTATGGTTTCTACTACAGGGTGTGCTTCAACCATGTTTGGTCAACAGTAACTCCTCGGTGGAATTTTGGGAACCCACGATTTGTGTTCAGGTGTCGCTTGTGAATGCCTTGCAGAGGACGACAGTTTGGTTTGAAGAGTTTTGGTTACTGTATTGAAAGGTTGGCTATTTCGATGCAGGCGGATTTGAAATCTTGGAATTTCATTCATTGCACCAGAATTTAGGTCAAGGTGGAGATTGTTGGGTTTGTGACCCAAATTAGGTGAATTTTTTTAAAATAAATTGTTTCCTTATTTTCATATGGAAAATTTTGTTTTCTTATATTTCACGTGATTTTTATTATTAAAATATATTATTTCCTTATTCCACATTATTTTCATCTTTATGTTATGCCATGTACCTATAAATAGTGATTTTCTCTTTCAGTTTTGTTCAAGCAAAAATTGCTGAGTCTTTTATTTTTCTTCATATTGTCGATTAATAAGACATCGTACTTCTGCGATTAACTCTCTTTGTTAATTTCTTTACTTTAAATCTTGTTTCTCGTTGCGATCTTCATTACTTCATATCGCGTCATTAATCTCATTCACTACAATCCTTCCAAGTCCAACAGTTACATGATGAACACGGCCATAGAGACGAAACAAACAACAAGACTATTATTTTATGATTATAAAATTGTGGTACAATGATGCTGACCGAATAATTGTTCTGACTTGGCTGACTTATTTGCTATTCAAAAGCCAGTTGATTAAGTTATGAAAAAGGCGTTTTGATGAATACATTTTTTTCTTTATGGAATGAAGGCTAAAGATCTCGCCAAGTGTCAACCCCACCAACTGTTTAATTAACTCACCTTCTGGTGACTTCCATATATGCCTCATCCTTAGGGTTGAACGAATTCGATTCATTTGATTTTCTATCTCTGGCTTTTGAGTTCTTCGTCCCTTTCTCTTTCTAAAATAAAAATGTCTTTCGATTATTTAGATACTCTCTATGTAATGCATTTCTTGAGTGATCTATCTATTGAGAAGTGTTGTTATGTTCTGAAGTGAACGTTTCTAGTGGTTGAAAGGTTGATTTTACTGTGATCTTGAGTGATTACTGTCTGAGTGCTCAGATTTGAATTTTGGACACTCTGGTTCTATTTCATACAATGGTTCCTTTCGATGACAAACACTTTAAGGGTTTATGGTTTTATTGCCTTAGGGAAAAAGTTTATTGAAGTTTGTTTTATAGTTCATGTTCTTTTTTCAATTTTAAATTTTGTTGATTATATTGCCTAATAGTTTGAACCTAATCATAGGTTCAATTTAATCGTTTCGATTTAACAAGATTAATTGTCCTCATTATGATTAGGTATTCATTTTATAGTCCTCTATTAGGGTTCAATTTATTTTATTTTTATGATGAGATGAATAGATGCATTTAGCCCCCGTTTTATCTCAAAAAAATCAATTTTTTGACAATTATTTCATTATTTCAGCCGTCATTTTTTACTTCTTCACTTACGAGTGGGATCCACTTTTCTCTCTAATGGTTAAAAATCAATTCTCATAATCACTACCGAACATACCCTTAATCTCGTGAAATTACGTAATAATGCTCTATTCAAAGTGTTACTGTTCATTTTCAACCAACTATGATGGAAAAATCATGTACAAAGATATTATGCATGATAAAGTTCACATGTATACATAATAATAGGATGGTAATGGAGCAGGAAGGCAAGACTATCATTTCGTGCCCCATCTCGATGAGGATTTTTCACCTTGTACCTCGCTTAAGATCGGGTTCAAGATGGGGTTATAAATATATATCCATGCCAAGGGTTGAGGTCCTTGCTATGTTCTAATTGGGACCTATCGGCGTATTAGATTTTTTGGATATAGATGACAACGGTGCTGGAAAGGGCAGGGTGCGTGGGTGGGATCAAAATCAAGGTATCTTCATTTACTGCCCATTTCTCAATTAATTAATTTATATTAACTTATATTAATTTATTTTTCAAACTCAATTTTTCTTTTATTCTACTTCAACAGAAATCTCTGTTCGAAATGACAAGTCACAAATATAACACAAAAGATTGGGCAATATTAGTGACAAAGGGTTACTGATTTTGAAAAAAACAAAGTGCCTTTGGAAAATATAACATTGATAGACTCGGTTTTTGTGACGATTGCATCCTAGGAAAACATAATAGATTACCAATTTTACCTAGAATGCATAAATCTATGTCAATACGTGAATATTTGCATGCAGATCTTTAGGGACCAGCCATGTGCCAACTCACACTGGTTTTAAATACTTCTTTTTAATCATTGATGATTTTTCTAGGAAAAAAATTGGATTTTTCTTCTCAAATCAAAGTCTGACATGTACAATGTTTTCAAAGAATGAAAACTCTGACTAAAAATCAAACTGACAAAAAGATTAAAGTTTTAAGAATTGATAATGGTTTAGAATTTTGCAATTCTGAATTTGATGAGTTGTGCAAATTGTGTGGTACATTAAGATACGGAACTGTGACACACACACACACACACACACACACACACACTCCACAACAAAATGGCTTGGCTAAAAGAATGGATGAATCTATTCTTGAAAAGTAAGATGCTTGTTTTTAAGTTCTAGTCTTCCCAAGTTATTTTGGGGGGGAAGTTGCAAAAACTGCTAGTTATCTTATCAATAGAAGTCGTACTAGTGCTATATATTTTAAAAATCCTGAAAAAATGTGGAATGAAAAACCTGTCGACTTTAGTAACTTGAGCATTTTTGGTTGTGCGACCTTTGCACATCAATCTGAAGGCAAACTAGAACCTAGAGTCCTTAAGTGTGTGTTTTTTAGGCTATTGTGAAGAAGTTAAGAGGTATAGACTATGGGTAAAGGCAAACAAAAGTTATAAAATCATTATTAGTATAAATGTTTTGTTCAATGAAAATGATTTTCCTCATTTGAAAAAGGAGATAAACCCAGAGCCTTTAAGTCAAACTGATAATGTAGAAAAAGCGACTAAAATTGAGGTTGAGCAAGTTAATAATGAGCATCAACAACCTGATGTTCAGATTGATAATGAAAATTGTTCAAACTCATAGTAATGGAGATTTTGAACATGAATATGGGGCTAATTAGGAAGCAAATCAACCTTTGAATGATTATCAACTTGCTAAAGATAGGGAAAGAAGACAGATAAGACCTCATGTTAGGTTTGATGATGAAGTTTCATTCATAACCTTTCAATTGAAAATGCGCTTGAGTCTTTTTAAAGAGGCAATGAGTAGCAAAGATTCAAATCATTGGCTTGTAGCAACCAAAGATTAAATGAAGTCCCTTAAAATGAATAAAACATGGATTCTAACTAGAAGACCTGAAGGAAAAGTGTTGTTGATTGTAAATGGATTTTTAAAATTAAAAGAGAATAAAATGAAAATGACATTTTACCTAAAAGGAGGGGATAGATTTCAATAAAATCTTTTCTCCAGTTGTAAAATTTACAACTGCTAGAGTAATTTTAGCCTTAGCAACATAGTTTAATTGGGAATTAGATCAACTGGATGTAAAAATAGCTTTTTTGAATGGTGATCTTGATGAAATATTTACATGGAACAACCCAAATGTTTTAATTAAAAACTCCGACTTATTATACCTTCTTAAAAAATCTTTATATGGTTTAAAACAAGATCCAAGACAATAGTACAAAAGACTTGATATCTTTGTGCTTGGACTTGAATTTAAAAGAAGTAATTTTGATACATATCTTTATTGCAAAGGAAGTGGAGGTGAAAATTCATTTTATCTACTCCGTCATGTTGATGACATGTTTTTAGCTAGTCATGACATTACATAAATGAGATAGGATTAATCAAAAAATAGTTGAATCTGAACTTGAAATGAAGGACTTAGGTCATGTTAAAAAGATTTTAGATATTGAAATTAAAAGAAATAGAAGAGAAGGCACACTAAGTCTTTGTCAAAAATCTTATGTTTTGAAATTGCTGGAAAACTTTGTTATGTCTGATTGTAAAAGTGTCAGTTTACTTTTAGCAAATCATTTTAAACTTTCAAGTGAATAATGTCCTAAATTTGAAGAGTATTTTAGGAGAATGGAAAGAGTGCCATATTCTAATGTTGTTGGGTTGTAATGTATTCAATGGTTTGATCCAAACCTGATTTTAGCATTCACAGTAAATGTATTGAGTAGATATTGTCCAATCTTGGAAAAGCTCATTAGGAAGCTACTAAATGGCTTTTATGTACATTTAGGGAACTTGTGAGTCGGAAATCCAATATAGAAAACAATCTGATGGTGTTGCCTTGAGAGGATACACTGATTTTGACTAAGCTGGTGATGGAGATAATGTAAAATCTACTTCTGCCTACATGTATGCTGTATGTAATTCTTATATAAGCTAGAAATCCCAGCTTCAAAAGATTGTTGCTTTATCATCTTTAGAGGCAGAATATATAGCTACTATAGATGCCATAAAAGAAAGGATCTTGTTAAAAAGCTCTCTATATAAATTTATTTTATTAGAGATGTTGTCTTATATTCTGGTAGCCAATCTGGTATTAATTTAAGTAGAAATCTTGTGCTATATAATAGATCTAAACATGTTGATGTTGATTCCATTTTATAAGAGATGTTATTTTACAAAGAGTTGTGAAACTTGAAAAGATTTCTACTACCTATAACTCTGCTGATGTAGGTACTAAGGTGTTACCATTAAACAAGTTTTTGGACTGTTTAAATTTGCTGAAGTTTGGTGATTTGAGTACCTAGTAAGAGAGCTAAGGATGTTATGATTAGGAGTAACCACTGTAGATGAAAATTGAATCATTGTACCAAGGTGAAGATTGTAAAGTTGCATCACAATTATGCTGACTAGATAATTGTTCTGATTTGGCTGACTTGTTGACTATTCAAAAGTCAATTGACTAAGTTTTTAAAAAATGAATACATTTTTCTCTTATGGAATGAAGGCATGAGATCTTGCCAAGAGTCAACCCGACAAATTTTTGGATTGGCTGCCTTCTAGTGACTTCCATATATGCCTCATCCCTAGGGTTGAACGAATTCAATTCATTCAATTTCCTCTCTCTAGGTCTTGAGTTCTTCGTTCCTTTCTCTTTCTAAAATCAAAAGTCTTTTGGTTTTTCTACTCTCTCTCAATGTAATGCATTTCTTAAGTGATTTGCATATTGAGAAGTGTAGTGATGTTCTTGAGTGAACGTTTCTAATGGTTGAAAGGCTAATTTTACTGTGATCTTGAATGATAACTATTTGAGTGCCTAGATTTGTATTTTGGACACTTTGGTTCTATTTTCATACAACGATTCCTTCCAGTGACGGAAGCTCTAAGGGTTTATGGTTTTATTGCCTTAGAGCAAAAGTTTATTGAAGTTCATTTTATAGTCCATGTTCTTCTTTCAATTTTATTTTTAATCTTGCTGATTATATTGCCTAATAGTTTGAACCTAATCATAAAAATGATGATGCAGGAAATAAGCTATAACTGAGGTTTTTTTTCCCAACTGTACCTCCATCTAATAGTAATGAGAATGTAACCAAACTAGTATTAATATCAAGGATGGAGATAGTGGAGGACAGTCCCATATAAAAACCTAATAAGAAATTGTAAAATTTTAGTCCAAATATTAGTGTTAGCCCAACTATAGTGTGAATCTCAACTCGAATCCAATGCTCAATTATTCATATTATATTAAGGACAATATAATTATTAATTACTCTTTTCATGATATTCATGAAATGTGAATATTTTTTTATCAAATCAGATATTCTATTTAATGCATGTTTGATTAAAATTTACTTATAATTATTAAATAAACTTTATTATAGATAATTTATATTGATTAAATCTAAAAGTAAATTACTTATTTTAATAGTTAAAAACACTACATATTTTTCTAAATTTAACAGTAATTAATTTTTTTATTTCTAAAAAAGAGAATATTTGTTAAAACTTGTTTATTTATAAAGTAATCTATAGACCATATACAAGTATATTCTTAAAATTGAGCAAAAAAAATGGACGTGAATTAAATTTAATTTCTTTCACCCTTTACAATTTCTAGTTGATTTTTCTCATTTTAGCTGCTATTCTTCACTCACTTTGAAATGTGATGATATTGAAGATCAATGAAAACATCAAATAATATTTTGAGACAGTAACATATGGATTATAGTTACATATTATTGATTGCATGTTTCGATCAAGCTTTCATTTGTTCGAAAAATACTGGTTGCCAATGTTATTATAAGAATACTCATTAATCCCTATTTGTCATTCTTTAACAAATTAAATTATTTGCTAGAATAACATTCTTTATCATACATTCACATAATAAAATATTCGACACACAAACTAATAAAGTTTCTTTAAATTTTAACCACACATTCTCCAAAAAACATTATTCAAAACGCTTTAATTTCTACCATAATGGGAGACAAATATGTTCCAAGTAAATTTTTAAACTTGCATTGGTAGATGTGTATTTTTGCTTATTTCTATCATGGTTCAGTTAGTTAATATTTTTAAGGTAAGCGTCGATTTTCTATTTGGTAAAAAAATACAAAGATTTAGTGGAATATCTTAATGTGAGACATTTAAACTTTTTTATTTCATTGAGTGTCATAAAATTTTTATTGTGAATTTTATGACGATAGTCTCAGAAACTCTTTTTCTTGTAGCGTAAGTTCATTAAAAAAAAAATTAAGTTTCAGCCCATCCCTACATCATTTTATGGCTCCGCCCTGATTAATATTGGAACAACTTATGGGAATAGGTGGTGGTTGGCAAGATCAAATTGGTGGTCTCTATCGCAGGATTAAGTTTATTGCAAGTTTCGTTGGAATCCTATTGCGGCTTCAAGTCATTCTTCGGTTAGCTTTCACCCCTGACTTAACAAAGAGTTGCAACAACGACTTCTCGTATTTTATTGGGTCAAGCAAGTACTTGTTTACTGAGTCGGCCCTGGCCCAAGGCAAACTAGGCAAAGGCCTAGGGCCTCAAATTTTTGGGGGCTTCATAAGTTAGGCCCAATCCCCAATAAGTTCAAACCCCACCCAAGACTTGAGAAAGAAAAATAACTATAGGTTAGCTAGTAGAGAGAGGAAGAGACGAGATGATTTATTGAGCTAATTTCTCCAATTCCTTCCATCACCGCCATTGGAGGATCCCAAGAAGTCTGAAGCATCGGAAATCCGAAATGGGAAATATAAGCTTCTCTCTTTTTCACTTTGGTGGCCCTGATACTCTTATAGCTAGATTTAAATTGTAATATGACTCTTTCGAAGAAGAAATTGCAAGGGGTATTTCTCCAAATTTATCAATGAATTGATTTGACCTACAATATGAAAGACACTATTGAAGAATGCAATTTGTTTGCTGCAACTAATGGAATAAAATTTTCTTTCTTGTGATTTTGTTAGTTAAGTTGTCAAAATCATTGTTTGCTCATTGCCACTGAATTGAGGGAAAAAGGGCAAGATTGGTTCTGAAAATAGCCTGCAACTATTGAATTTTAGGCAATGAGCGAAAGGCAGTTTATGTAGGTGGGTGGGGATTTAATTGATTGCATAATTTAAGAATGTTATTCTATGCAAAATTTGATCAATTTTAATTAATGGTTATTACTTTGCTTTTGGATGCTAACTATCATTTTTACCCT
The DNA here is from genome assembly GCF_002742605.1 of Olea europaea var. sylvestris. Taxonomy (NCBI): domain Eukaryota; kingdom Viridiplantae; phylum Streptophyta; class Magnoliopsida; order Lamiales; family Oleaceae; genus Olea; species Olea europaea. The sequence goes on from NC_036239.1 coordinate 23,047,555, forward strand.
TATTTTCAAATGTTGAAGATGATTTTAAAGATTTCCCCCTTTTTTCCTCTCTTTTTTGAAGAGATCTTTTTTTATTTATTTATTTTTTAGATTTATGGTATTTCATTACTGGTCTATATTCTAAACTATTAGAAAACGTAAGATCTTCTTTTTAATTTCTACTTTAAAATATTCTCCATTCTCACTAGTCGAAGTTGTATATGATGAGCTCGTATAAAAGATTGAAATAACATTGCTAAAATTTCTGGAGACTCACGAGTGATAACTTGAAGTTACTAAAACTTATTAAAACAATAGAAAATAGATAATTCTTCCAACCTTGGTATAGTGATCAAAGTTCTCAAAACCGACCCTAGTATAGAGATCAATAACGCTGCAGTAGAAAATATAAGTATTGCTACGCTTATAAAAATATTATGTTTAAGGGCTTTAGAATAATTATTCGCCTAGAGCCTCAAAATTATCAGGACTAGCCCTGTTGTTTAATAATGCTTGTGAGTTGCGGATCCTATAGAATGTAAATAGTAAGTGACAGTAAGTTGTGAATTTTATGAAATTTGTGTATAAAAAGGTAAGTTTGGCTATTACAAAATTTGTTGATAAAAATTTTTTTATTGCAAATTTTCAAGTTTCTCTTTTGTCGTTATCCATTTCACAAAATAATAAAGATAATAAGTCAAAGTAGTTTGCTTAGCAATGAACTCATTTCCTTAAAATCTAAACAATATACAATTAATTCAATTAAACAAATCTAAATATAGGACTTTTGCATTAATTAATTTGCACCTAACTTTTAAAGGACACGTGTAATGATGCTATGGCTGAAGAATCCTATCATCCCTTAGTTTTCTTCCACGTTACGATGGGCACCCATTGGTTACTCTGTATTACAATTCTTTAACCCACTGATTGGTGTAATAAAATTAAACTTTTAATAAATTTTAATAAAACATAATAAAATTTATGATTAAAAATTAATAAATATTGTGAATCGGGTAAAATATATAGTTAAAATAATTATTGATATTAATTTAAATTTTTATCAAAATTTAAACAAAGGTTAAATAACAATAATTTATAAAGCCCCCGTTTATTTCACATAATTTGTCCATTAAAATGAAAAATATAACCGTTATCAATCATATCAAGCCATCATATTTGACTTTCTATTTCTTGTGTGGGGTCCGTAACGATTATATTTTTCGTTCTCATTTTTACATTAATGTGTACCAAACGGGACAAAAAGTTAGACTGTCAAAATGAATTCAACAAACAAATACTAATTTATGTGCGAAAATGCTTGATTTTGTTTGCATTTGTAGTAATTAATTATTGTTTTTCTTAGGAAATGCCGGAGTATAGAAGTTAGTTAACATAATTAATTTACCTAACAAAGAAAATATTAATTAATATTATTATACCATTAATGATGGATCAACAAATAAATTATTACTACTCCGAAAATTATGAAGTGCTTACATTATGATATGGGCCCAACATTACATTTTAAGCTTGTATGAGGTGGATTGGATATTTGAATTCATGAATCTTATCTCTAACTTAATTAGACTTATGAGAAAATAAATTAAGTTTTTAATAATCAAATTGAAGATTAAGAGCTTGTTTTGTAGAATTTGAAAGTCAATTAAAATTAATTTTTTTATCGTTATTTTACTATTACAGTCGTTATTTTTGAATTTTTCTCTTACCAGTAGGACTCACTTTATTTTTAACGATCAAAAAATTAATTATCAAAATTCCTACCAAACAAGCAATAAATTGTCTATTTTTTTCCATTTATTGATAAATCATATAAAAGATTAGAGTGGATAATTAATGATAAAAACACATCATACGACATCGTTCACGTGAAAGCGGAAAGGTGAAAACCGCAGCAGTGAAATAACTGGGAAACAAAAATTCTGTGTCAGAAAATTTAAAAGCTCACAAACAAATGAAATTTATCATTCAGATCCAAACCCACTTGCCCCATCTCTCTATCTCTAACTTTTATCCAATTCAATCCAATTATAGTTCAGGTCTCTCTCTCTCTCTCTCTATCTCTTTCATCGCTTGAAGTATGTGAAATTAGGAGAATTTGTGTTTTATTTTTTTTGAGCATTTTTTTTTAATGTTAATTTCTGGTTTATGAATGAAATTGTCTTGATTTTGGGCTCTTTTGTTGCTGATGTTGTAATCTCTGTTAAAGTTATTGGTTGCATGGAAGCATCTTTTATGTTTTCTTTCTATTTTGTGTTTTCTGGGATGAGTTTAATTTCGATGGGGCTTTATTTCTGGCTGATTTTCTGGTTTTTTTTTTTTTTTTTTTTTTTTTTTTTTTTTTGGGGGAATGGGGGGGGGGGGGGGGTCCTTTATTTCTGGCTGATTTTCTGGTTTTTTTTTTTTTTTTTAGTTATTGGATAGAAAGCTGTTCTATAAATTATTGAAGGAATTTTAAGGGTTTTGATTACTCATGTTTATGTGGTTTTTTATTATTGAATATGAACAACGCTGTGTGTAACTATTTCAGAAAGTAATGATAGAATTGTACAATTTTTGGCTTGAATTTGTGGAAAGTGCAGTAAAAATTCTCTTTTTCTTCTTTTTTGTTATTGCTTTGTCAATGAAGTGCCTTTGAAAAGAAGTTATTCAGCATTTATCTTTTAGAAGTTGAAAGAGACCAGTTTGGAGTACATTTGCAGGTTTTGGATAAGCACTGTATGTAATTTATGGGTGATATTCGGATTAAAAAAGAGAGAGACTTAAAAGTGATTAAATTAAGGTTATCGAGGATGTGTAAGAGGGGCCATGAATAAGGACATACAAGACTCGTAGATCATCTCTGTAAGCAGTAGAGGAGAGGATTCGAGAGTTCTATAGAAAAAAATTTCATGGTGTACACTATTGCGGATGATATAGTATTGATGAATTGCTTATTGGTCTGAGGATAGTATAATATCTGTTCTCTCTATTGCATTGTGGATTTGTTGTAAATTTATCAAATTTATGCTCATAATATTTTTATTGTCTTATTCAATTGAAAAAACTTTTCCTTATAATGATACAAATCTGAGAGAGAATTGTTTTTGGTTGATAAAATTTGCCGAAGAATGGGTGAGTGATGGCACTGGCAGAGGCTAGGGCTGCTTGGCAGAGAACAGCAAACCGATGCTTGGTCCAGGAAGATGCCAAAAGAGCTCCGAAGTTAGCTTGCTGCTCATCTGCATCTCCTTCTGTGAAGCCTGTCGATGCAGGACCTGGTGGCATAGCTGATGGTCAAGATACTCCGAGCATAGGTTGTCTGCCTCTTAATCGGTACTCTTCATATTCCAATTTATCTCCTAATTCAAGATGGTGGCTACAGAATCAACCAAATCATGGATATCAAAACAGTTTGAAGAACGAGCAGTTTAATGCCTCAGAGGCAAATATGGATATCTGTGGCACTTTTGATAGCTCCAGAGTCGATGTGCATAATGAAGATGATGCTGGCCTTGTAGATCAAATTAGACATGTAGAATCCGCCCAAGATAATCAGTGTAGAATCTTTCCAACTTCTGAAAAGAAAAATTTTAGAGTTAATGATACTGAAAATTTCCAAGATCCTCTAAAGTTTGAAGACACCAAGGATCAGAGTGAACTAACATACCTAAGTGTTGTTGATCTTGAAGTTTCAAACAAATCCAATGATTTTTGTTTTGATTCGGGGGGTTCTTGGATCGGGGCCCAAAAAAATGACCCTTGGTGGCGAACTGCAGATACAGAAGAATTGGCTCTATTGGTTGCACATAGATCTCTTGACCTTATAGGGAATTGTGATCTTCCCCAGCCTCAGCATACTCATGACAAGAAGGACATAAATGTTAATATATGCTGTTTTGGTCCAGATGGAATTGACACCTCGTCAGATCTTAACCGTGAAAGTTGCTACAATTTAACAAGTCATATACCAGGAAGCCTTTCTGCAGAAATTCCTTACAAGAAACATACGTTGTCAGCTGAAGTTGAATTACTGTCAAGTTCAGATAAGCGATCGAGGTATTATATTGCATGTATTTTTATTGTTTTCTAACTGTCGTTTATTTGTTCCAACTTTGATAATTTTATCACATATTTTGATGAAAATTCACATATTGTCATGGTTAACCAATTTGTGACCTGAAAAACAGTGAGAATCCAACGCACAAATGGATGCCTGAGATGCATAATTCTGAGAATGATCAGAGCAAGGCCGAACTACTGGAAGCATTATGTCACTCTCAAACACGTGCCCGGAAAGCCGAGAAAGCTGCAAAACGAGCTTGTGCCGAGAAGGAACACATTGTGCAGCTGGTCTTTAGACAAGCATCACAGCTTTTTGCTTACAAGCAGTGGTTCCAACTTCTGCAGCTTGAGAACATTTATTTCCAGATCAAGAACAACAAAAGCCAGCCAATATCTACCATTTTCCCCCTAAAGATACCCTGGGTGCCTCGAAGAACTAAGAAAACGCGAAATATCTTTCATAAGTTTGGCGGGGGAAAACTAGGTAAAAAATCTCGTCCTCGACATGATATTAGCAGATACGCGGTTGTTTTTGCATTGGGTTTGGGTCTTGTCAGCGCTGGTTTTTTTCTTGGATGGACTGCAGGGTGTATGTTACCAAGCTTGTAATCTACACCTCTTTAGCGCTTGTTCAGATTTTTGTGTAGATAGGTTCCTGAAAGAGTTTGTTACCCTGTATTTTCCCCATGTTGTATGGAATCAAGATTCATCTTACATTCCCCACCTCCCAATTTCCCCTTTGTTTTCCTTGTAAGAACTTGGATCTTTGAGTCAACTCTCTAGTTTTTATACATATGATATGATGAAGTGTTAGTGTACATATTTTGACTTGTATGTAGTTTGGCATGTTTTTAGGTTCATGGCTTGATGCTCATGCTTCTTCCTTTGTGATAATCAGTTCTCCTCACCAGAATAACCAGACACGCCACTCACTTTTTATGTTGCAGTTTATTTGCTCTTATGGCTTCACATTAATGGGACGTTTATGATTTATGGTGGCTAGTAATGACCGTGCATGAATCTCTATATTGGGAAAATATTGTACAAGTTAGAAGAGTTACATTCTTTGTTAATTTTCCATTGGAAAAGTAGCATGCGATCCTTATATCATAAACACAATGTTACCATTGATCATGAACACATACAACTTTTTTGCACTGATATTGTTCACTTGTACTGTAAATTTCAATTTGGTTTAGGTGTATGTGTGTTTGGGAGGGCTTTTTAGCAGTTAAAAAGCACTTTTAGAAGGTTAAAACACTTCTTTATAAAAATGCCATTTTTTGGTTGTGGTCCAAAGAAGCTCAAATTTTATGCTTTTCTAAAATATTCTAAATCCATCTTCATGGAGAGAAGAAATTTGCATTAATTGTTATTATTAATTTATAATAAAATATCAAATATATCTACACGTCAATGTGTTTATAAATTTAAATTCTATTTGAATCTTAATATAGCATGTTTTTTCTCAATTTTTATACATTATTATATTCTTTTTTATTTGTTAATGCCTGATAATATAGTTTAGGAAATGAAATTTAAAATTATACGAGAAATTATGGTATATTTTATGATATTTTCATATATTAATTTGTAATATTTCAACGTCTTAAAAAATAAAAATAATAGGATTCATGCTAAAAAAAATTGTGTCTTGGCAATTTAATTTCTTTATATATTTTATATAATAAAGCATCTTAGTCAAAAAAAATTTGGTTAAAGAATCTCTTTTTAGTTGATTTGAAACAACTAGGTGATTCTCTAGAAGAAATACCCTCCAAAAGGCGATTTTAATAAATAACCAAGTATGATACTTGGACTACGGGAGGCTTAGTCTAATAATTATGAAATTTGTACAACCATTTTTATTCTATTTTTTCTAAGGGTCCGTTTGATTACAAAGGTGGAAAAAACAAAAAAATTCCATGTAAGTTGAAAATGAAAAAACCATCGAAACCAAAGGAATTCAATTTTCATGGAATTGGCCAAAAACATGTTTAAGTGTTTGTACCTTAGAATTCGAACTTCATTTTCACTTTCCCATTAAACAACCAAGTAAAAAAATGAATTTCTCGAATCTGACATTTTACATAGAGTTCGTTTCAATCAAACAAACCCTAACTATCAATTTGATGTCCATAGCTCTTTTTTTTTGTTGACAATCGAATAATCATCAATTTTTTTTTTTTACAATGACTCATTATGGAGAATTCTATTAATAAAAGCTTAACTCGTAAGAGACGTGCCAAACGGACCCATAGATCTTCAGTAAATTAAATATCATTGACTTTAAATATAAATATGTAAGAAAAGAAGTAACATTCATGGATCCAAATTGTCGAAAATGGAAATTACACCCATCCCTATTTTTCAACTTCAAACTTCAAAAATCAAGTTTAAAAATTATTTATACAAAAATCAGGTCATGATTTAAATTTTAATATTAATAATACCATTATTGAATTTCTCAATATCTTTTCTTTTCCGTGCACAATACAACCACGTGCAACGGCGAGGTAAGGTACATGCAGCATCGGGCATGCAACGATGATGTGCGGACTGTGCTTGTTGGCCGCGATACAGTGTGCAACGGTGCTTCCATAGTGTGGCATCACACTTGGTACTGTATGCAGGTTTGGGATGGTTTTGAGGTTTTTTCTCCTCCGATCTACTTAGTGGTGTGGGTTTTGTTGGTGGTTTGCAAATTGTGGTGGTTGTTTTGCATTTACAAATGGTGGTGGTGGTGGCGACGTGGTACAGGTTTCGGTTGGTGTCAGTGTCAAATATGGTGGTGGATGGGGTGAAGAACGCTTGTGATTAATAGAATAGTTAATTTGTGACTTATAAATAATATATGACCTAATGATGTGTTATTGTGATTTACTTTTTATATTTATGTGACTGTGACTTTATCATATCTCATTCTGTGTTGCTCCCATTATATTTGTAATTGTGATTTACTTTTTGTGTCTATGTGACTGTGACTTTGTCCTGTCCCATTCTGTGTTGCTCTCACCTCGAGAACACATATCTCCCCAATCGCCCACATGCTCATTAGATTGATCACTCAATTCATGTCCAGTGGCAGACCCAGCCTTTCTAGGTTATGGAATCAAAAATTAATGTGTAATTTTTTAAAATAATATAATATTAATGAAAATAAGTTAATACGCATTTTGACACCTGGAAAATGTCTTATAATTATATCATTATCAATAGTGTTAAATGAATTTTGCTACATGTATAATTTTGTTTACCATGTCATTTTTAGATATTAAGTTAACGGCGAATAAATCAAATTAGATGTAGGAAGTAAATGAATTGAAGTAAAATTCACACTTAATTTATGAAGTAAATGAAATTTAATTTTAACACAAAAATAATTTGAAAGTAATTCAAATTACATTTAATCCGTAACGATTTTAGAATTTTTGACGTCATCTTCCATGTAAAATTTCCTAATAAAATGATGTAAATTATATTGAAAAATTTATCGCACAAAAATAATAAACGTTAATGAAATATTGAATTTTTTAAAAGAAAAACGAGTTAAACGTCTTTTCTAGTACGTACGTTTGATACATGTTTAACTATTTTCAATATTCGTTTCGACCATTTGATATGACTACGATGTAGTTCTCGAAACAAGCTTCTAGATGACTCATGCGATTTGTGGATTCGAATAATATACGATCATTGGCAAATTTTAAAAGTTATCATATTATCGAACTTTTCGAAATATTAATTTGAAGCGGATTACTTTGATACATCGTAACTTTTGCTACGGTTGATTATTTCACACTCCATTAAGAAGCGAAAAACTAGGTTATGAACACTTCGAAATGATATTAAGAATGCAATGCTCCGACTTCATTTGACATGTGTTCACGAAATAATTCTTTCGATTTAAAACTACCGCAAGTGTACAGAACGTAACGAGTAATAAAGTGGATTTTTAAAAGTCCGAATATCGTCCCACAGAGATTGAGTAGTTCAATTCTATATAATCTAGTCTTAACCGAATCTAATTGAGTGAAAATATGATCCAAATGCAAAAAGTCCTAATTTCAATTAAAACCATAATTTCTCAATTAGAAACTCTAATCTCGAAATTTCTCTAATTAAACGACTCAAACACTCAAATAAATGAAATTATGCAAATTCAAAAGCTAATTTATGGAAATGAATCAAAATAAAGTCACTAGGATCACGAATCCCCAATTGAAGCTATAAAAACCCTAATTTCATAAAATCAATGACCTGATGGAAATTTGCCAATTCAATGTTCCTAAATCTATCCAACATATTCTCTCGATGTATATTAGACCTATTCTTGCACACCACCAGCCTATATCTCTATGGATGATGCAAATATACAAGAATGCATGTGGTTTTGTGAACAATTAGAGAATTGCATAAAGCATA
>NC_036239.1:23056314-23065592 GCF_002742605.1 Olea europaea var. sylvestris
TCCTCAAGCTCATACTTGGCATATTTTCATTCTCATTCTGCACTTTAGCTCAACTTTCCAATATTTGCACCTTTGGTCCCCGAACTATCGCTTTGTTTCGTTTTGGTCCTTTTTCGGCTCTTTTCTTCTGAATTCCATCTTTTCCATAGAAACACCTACATTGCATGAATTTAACGAGATTAACTCACAATTCAACTACTTTGTCCATGTTTAAGTCATGTTTGTGAGCTAAATAAGTGTGTAAAAACACACTTATCAAATCCCCCAAACTTAAACTATTATTTGTCCTCAAACAATGTAGTGACTTAATGCTAAACAAACATGGCTTAATAGCTTGCCGTGTCTCAGGATTGGAACTTAGTAATAATAATAGAAACAATATCAAAAGTGCGAGAATTGAATCAACCTTTACTCATCAAATGCAATACTCAACATGTGTGTGTGAACTCATGCCAACATATCAAGCTTATGATTAGTTTATTCCCGACCCATAGTGTTCAAATTTATCCTTACGTCACTCGAGAGATACACAACCCCAAATGTATTCTTTTTACTCAATTACTCCGAGGTGTATTCTAAGGTTAGGAGTTTAAACAATTTTAATTATTACCCTCTCTTAGTTTGGATAGATTTTACCATTACAAGTTCACATATCAACAAGTAGAGACTCTCCTTATTTTGATTGCTTCAACCTTTAAAATTAAACTAAGCTACTTACCTCGCATCAAGGTTATAGTTCTATCAACCAAATGTCCAACAAGGGCTCTTTTTTTTTCTTTTTTCTTTTTTTTGTGTCATCTTCTCATTTGCTTTCTATATAACTCATGTAACGAGCTTTAGGCGATGATTCCCAAAACAGTTGACTTTAGGGTACCAGGTTTTAAACATTTGCAGTCTTATTCACTCGAGTTATAAAGGCTCGATAAGATGACTTTTTATCAATTTCTCCTTTTTCTTGCTTTCTATATGACCCTTGTAACGAGCTTTAGGCCAATCACTCCCAAACCAATTGGTATTAGGGTATCATGTTTTAAACCCTTACAGACTTACTTGCTCGAGTCATAAAGGCTTTTGAGAGAAGTGATGATTTTTCAATTTTTATTTTATGCCCCTTCTTTGTTTTTCTAGATATTTGACTTCCAAAACCATCCTCAACTTAAAGCTTTCACCTATTTCTCACCTCCCGGGTCTAAACAATCCACATAGTATAATTTCATGTACGAAGCCCCCACTTAACTCCACGTTTCCCTACAATGGCTCAACCATCTCCAAACTATCTTAAAGTGGTATTACGGGTTAATGTTATAGAGGGTTATTCTAGGTTTCTCCTAATTTATTCTAAAATTTCAATCAATAACTTAACACATGAAGTATGAGTGGCGTGCAAAAAAATGTCAAGCAATGCATCAACAAGTATTAGTAAATTAAATCCTGCACTAAATCCACAGTTTCTAGTTTATACATGTCCAATAATCACATCATAGTCGGCAAAACTACGAAACCCACACAAGCATGCAAAAGTTCATCAAGACTCACTCATCAAGCATGCATCATGCAAAAACTTGTCAAAATTAACGATGGATTGTGAATATGCAAAATAATTACATGCCGAATATTTGTTTGAAATTATGCTACTATCCCCCAAACTTATACAATACATTCTCCTCAATGTAAAATGTAAAGTTAAAATGGCAGAATTTAAAACATAGACACAACTTGGCAATAAGAGATTAACAAAACTCCCCTGATCAATTCGGTGGCTGTGGTGTGAAGCTGGGACCCGCAGCATCATCTTCAGGAGGAGATGGGAGGCGAGATAGGAGTTGTCTCAGCAACTCGGACTACTGTGCTTGCTCGGCCTGAATGGCTTAAAGACTACTTTCCATACTTCCCAAACGATCCCAAGTTTCGTTCACACGCCACTGTATGCCATCCATTCTCCCAGCGTACATGTTGAACCTACCATTCATAGTCTCTACTTCCCTTCTTGCAGCTGTGGCTTCATTCATAGCGCCTTTTGTGTAGTCTCGGGAGGAGTAGAGGGCTCTCTGCACTTTTTCAACAGTGGTGGTCATCGTCTCGAACCTCTGCTGGAGATTTTGTATATCCCTACTAGTTCCAGTGGCGGTGGCAAATATCTGTCGAAGTAGTTGTGAATCCATTTTAGCTGGTTGTGGCGAGGCTTGTGGTAGGTATATATCTTCAGCTGCTTGTCCTTCTTCCTACGTACTATGTCTTTGCTGCTCAAGTCGGTCTTGTTCTCTCTTCCTCGCCCTAGCTCGTTCCTAAGCTTCAAATGTTGTGAGCTTTATCAGTGGGCTTAATTTCTCAGGCATCTCCCCTACCTCAACTGTAACATTGGTGACGAGACATATTTCGCTAATCAGACTAGGGAAGATCATCGAAGACAGCCTATCTCCCCAGATTCCCAAATTTTGTATCTGGTCATAGATAAGAGTAGCTAAATCAACTTTGCATCCCCAGGCTAAATAATATATGAACCCAGCAGTTTGATCCGTGAAAGTTATCCAATGCGATGTGGGTTCGATATTATGGTACATGAAGACCCAGAGGATGGCTATGGAAGGAGTAAGCTCAATTTGATGCCACTCTGCTGTGGGTAGGGGCGAAGCATTTTCTCTTCCCAAGAGAACCTCCGCCACTTCATTCCAATTGAATTGAGTGGGAATCGGGAACACATTGTCCAAATTAAGATTGTAGAAGTCATGAATGACGGCTGGGGAGAACATTATCCACTTACCTCGCACCCACATCTGGTGTAAGTGTTCAGAATCCGAAGTCTCAATTTCACTATTGAAGTTTGCATAAAATTCGCTGACTATACTTTCATAAACCGGGTATGGCTTTTCTACAATCTTATCCCATCCACAGATTTGTATCAGATTTGTCAACTCAAAACCATGGAAGTCCTCTAATCGGACCTCTCTCTGGTATCATGCTCCAATGGCGTATTATGTTCATGTATCGAGATAATGTTTCTGCATCTCGAAATCTTCGTACACCTCCTATTAGCTCTCTGGTGCGGGCTGTACCGGAGGAGGAACCAACTTTTTCTTTACCCTTTGATGTTCTCTTCGACGGCATCCTACAAAAGTAAGGAACAAAGTGTATCAAGTTCTTGAAATAAGAAAGAGATAAAGAATATCACTGACATGCAAGAATCCCCCAAACTTTCTTCAAAATGTGTGCAATATTCAACGTATGGAAGTCAATGTAACATCAATATTGCATTAATGAGAAAAACTCAAAATTATGGCTATAACATGCACTTTTTGAAAATTCGACCCATGACTAAGTGACCATCTTCAGCCCCAAGCATCACCGAGAAATATTGAAATTTCCCCGGACAAGTCCTGACATATGAAAGTACTCATTGTGGTCTAACATATATCCAAATTTCACTACAATCGGAGGTCGTTTGGTTAGGAAGTGGACGAATTTAGTGACGTGAGTTGACATGGCTTAGCAATTATGTGTTTATGTGCACAAATATGTGAGGCGAATGTGCTCTAATGAAATTCCATGAGATTTCTCGTCTATTACACCTCACAATAACAATGTAAATCATCACACAAATGAAAAGTTCAAAATTTCAAATCATATGTCTCATTAACATTTAATCAAACACGTTGTGTACATTGGGAATTCCTAACACTTTGTTATTGAATTACACTTAGAGCTAATCCACAAATCACAACTCAATCTCATTTCAACACTCAACCAATTCGAAAAATTCATAAAATCAAAGAAGTACTTCAATCTATGCATAGAAAGTTAAATTTTTTACCTTGAGAGCTTTGTGTGAGATGAAAGTGGAGAGTTTTGCTTCAATGCTCTTGATATCAATGCCAATGAAGAGAGTAATGCGGTGCTTGGATGAAGAGTGGATATGTGGGTGATTGATTGTGCTCGTGTGAAGGTAGATTGGGGAGGGAAAAATGAGAGTTTTCACAAGTGATGGTGGAATGGGGAAAAATGGGGTTTGTTTTGCAAGTGACGGGTTAATAACCCGTCACTTATATACCATGCGACCGCATGGTGTAGTAGTGGACGACTTTTTTTGTTTCAGTCGCACAGACCCCTTGTCCATGCGGCTGCATGGACAAAGCCAAATTTTTTTATTTTTTATTTTTAAATATAACTAAGGCAAACTTACAATTATAATCACAAACACAACTTGAAATTTAAAAATCCCCCGAAATTGGTTTTCAATTTCAAAATTGACTCGACTCGCCATATTCCGAAAAATAAATTTTTTTTTTTTTTACTTGAAAGGGAATATGCTTATCGAAAACTTGACACCAAAACCAATTCTTTACAAAAAATTTTGAAAAGCATCTCGGAAAATAAAATAAAACGAACGACTTTGAACTACGAAATGCATTACTTCACACTCAAACACCCAAAACACTTTATTTAGCTCCGACTCATGCAACTATAAGCGTATAGTGCCTAGACTATCATGCGTGAATGATTGATGACCTAGTAAAACATACGAAATTTAAACAAATTCCTAAACTAATGCAATAAAATAAATTGAAGGATACAGTGGGTTGCCTCTCACCCAGCGCTAGTTTATAGTCGATAGCTAGACTTTCCTGTGTCTTCTTCACGTTGGGTTGCTGAGTTGCACAATGGACTTCTGCTTAGGGAAATTACAGCCCCAATAATGTTTTAGTCTTTACCCATTGACGATGAAAGTGCCTTTGGTCTCGTGACTCACTTCAATAGCCCCATATTGCATCATCTTAGTTATGGTATAGGGACCCGACCACCTTGTTCTTAGCTTTCCTGGGAAGAGTTTGAGTCTAGAATTATACAATAACACTTTCTGGCCAACTTCAAACTCTCGGATCTGAATGTGTAAATCATGTCATCTCTTGGTGCGCTCCTTGATCAACTTTGAGTTCTCGTAAGCTTTCATTCTCATCTCATCCAATTCATTAAGTTGCAGCAGTCGTTTTTCACCAACAGCCTTGAAATCCATATTCAACTGTTTCATAGCCCAATATGCTCGGTGCTCCAACTCCAATGGTAAATGACACGCTTTCCCAAAAATCATACAGTATAGAGACATTCCTATTGGTGTCTTAAAAGTTGTTCTGTAAGCCCACAGTGCATTGTCCAACTTCTTAGACCAATCTTTTTGGGATGAGTTCACTGTAACTTCCATTATTCTCTTTAACTACCTGTTCGAAACTTCAACTTGTCCATTGGTTTGTGGATGATATGGAGTTGCTACTTTATGTTTCACCTCCATATTTGTTCAACAGCTGCTCTAATTGACGATTTATGAAGTGTTTGCCTCCATCACTTATTATCGCCCTCGGTGTACCATATCTTGTAAATATGTACTTCTTCAAGAACTCTATTACCACTTTTGCATCGTTGGTAGGCAATGCAACAGCTTCCACCCACTTAGAGACATAGTCAACGGCCACCAAGATATATTGATTTGAGTACGATGGGGGAAAAGGTCCCATGAAGTCTATTCCCCATACATCAAATATTTCAACCTCCAATATGTAGTTTAGTGGCATCTCATTTCTTCTTGAGATATTTTCGGTTCGTTGGCATCTATCGCATCTCTTCACATACTCGAATGTGTCTTTGAATAAAGTAGGCCAATAGAAACCCGACTGTAGGATTTTTGCAGCAGTCTTTGAAGCTCCAAAATGCCCAGCATATGCAGGCGAGTGACAATGTTCTAGAATCTCCGGTACTTTATCTTCAGGAATGCATCTTCTGATTATCTGATCTGCGCCTCTTCTGTAGAGAATGGGATCCTCGTAAAAGTAATACTTCAGCTCTGCGAAGAACTTCTTTCTTTGTTGGCTAGAATACTCTGGTGGAGGGATGGACTTAGCAAGGTAGTTAACAATATCAGCGTACCATGGGACTATTTCTACTCCAAAAATTTGCTCATCTGGAAAGATTTTATTGATGTCTACTGACATCTCAGGTTCATCCCGTTCCAATCTTGATAGGTGGTCGGCTACCACATTTTCACTGCCCTTCTTATCCTAGATCTCAATATCGAACTCTTGCAATAACAATATCCAGCGGATCAATCTCAGCTTAGCATCCTTCTTTGTCATAAGGTACTTCAGAGCGGCATGATCTATGTAGACGATGACCTTAGACCCAACAAGATACGATCTGAACTTGGCAAATGCATAAACCACAGCTAGCAATTCCTTCTCGGTTGTCGTATAGTTGATTTGGACGTCGTTCAAAGTTCTACTTGCATAGTATATCACATGAAAGATTTTATTCTTTCTATGTCCCAATACCGTACCAACTGCATGATCACCCGCATCGCACATTAGCTCAAAGGGCAAATCCCAATCAGGTGACACAATCACAAGTGCTGTTGTTAGTTTTTGCTTCAAAGTATTGAACGCTATCAAACATTCCTCATTAAACTCAAAAGATACCTCTTTCATTAGCAAGTTGCACAGAGGCTTGGTGATTTTGGAGAAGTCCTTTATAAACCTCCTGTAAAACTCTGCATGCCCAAGGAAGCTTCAAACTCCTTTTACTGATGTAGGTGGTGGTAGTTTCTCAATAACCTAAATTTTCACCTTATCCACCTCAATCCCCTTTGCTGATACTCTATGTCCCAAGACTATTCCCTCTTGAACCATGAAATGACATTTCTCCCAGTTCAATACTAAGTTCGTTTCTCTGCATCTTTGCAAAACCGAGTTTAAGTGATCCAAACACTCATCAAATGAGGTCCCAAAGATCGAGAAGTCATCCATAAAGATTTCAATGAATTTCTCCACCATATCTGAGAAAATTACCATCATGCATCGCTGAAACGTGGCAGGAGCGTTGCAAAGTCCAAATGGCATTTTTCAGTATGCAAAGGTACCATAGGGGCATGTGAAGGTGGTCTTCTCCTGATCATCCGGTGCCATTGGTATCTGATTATAACCCAAATACCCATCCAGAAAATAGTAGTGGGAATGGCCTGCCAATCTCTCCAACATCTGATCTATAAACGGAAGAGGGAAGTGATCTTTCCTTGTAGCGGTATTTAGTTTGCGATAATCAATGCAAACTCTCCACCCTGTTACCGTCCTTGTCGGAATCAACTCATTCTTTTCATTCTGAACCACTGTGATTCCTCCTTTCTTGGGCACAACTTGCACTGGAATAGTCCATTTACTATCTAATATCGGGTAGATTATTCCAGCATCCAGAAGTTTGATCACCTCAGCTCTTACTACCTCCTTCATGTTTGGGTTTAGCCTCCTTTGACTTTCAGCTGTTGGTCGAAAATTCTCCTCCATGAGAATTTTATGCATACATAAGGAAGGGCTGATCCCTTTAATATCTGCTATGGTCCACCCAATTGCTTGCCTGTTATCTCTAAGCGCCCTAAGCAGTTTTTCCTCCTCCACTTCACTGACCATGTTTGAAATTATCACTGGAAGTGTATTAGACTCCCCCCAAATATGCATTTCTTAGGTATGGGGGTAGCTGCTTAAGTTCCAACTTTGGTGGCTTCAGAATAGATGGCTGTGATTTCTCAGGCCCTGTCCCAAGCTCTTCAAAGTATCGATTCCGCGTGTAAGGTGGGTTGGAATCCAAAAATCTTACACACATTTCTATGTCCACAGAATTAGATTTTGTGGATTTAGAATGTGCAATGCAGGCCTCCAATGCATCTGATGGATTTTGCAGTGTAAACGACTTTTCAATTATTTTATCGATCATGTCAACCCTGAAACAGCTGTCAGTCTCTATTGGTAGTTTCATATCCTTGAAGATATTGAATGAAACCTGTTCTTCTCCCAATCTCAGTATCAACTGCCCATTCTGAACGTCGATCAAAGCTCTGCTTGTGGCCAAGAATGGTCTGCCCAATATGAAAGGAATATCTTTATCTTCTTCCATATCCAGAATCAGAAAATCTACTGGGAATATGAACTTCTCCACTTTAACCAATACGTCTTCAATTATTCCTTGTGGATGTGTCAATGATCTGTGAGCTAGCTGTAAGGTCACCGTGGTCGCTTTAGCTTCTCCCAATCCCAATTTCCTAAAAACAGACAATAGCATTAAGTTAATACTTGCACCAAGATCACATAAAACTTTATCAAAATAAACTTCACCAATGGTACAAGGGACAGTGAAACTCCCTGAATCTTTCAATTTTGGTGGGAGCTTTCTCTGAATCCTGGCACTGCACTTCTCTGTTTCCATAATTGTCTCTTGATCTCCTAGCTTCCTTTTTGTTTGATAGGATATCTTTCAAGAATTTTGCATAGCTAGGCATCTGAACCAGTGCTTCAGCGAATGGGATGTTGATATGGAGCTTCTTGAAGACTTCGAGAAACTTCTTGTATTGTTGTTCCATCTTTTGCTTCTTCAACCTCTGTGGAAACAGTATGGGTGGCTCATATGGGTTCATAGTTACAGTCTCTTTATCCCTTGAGTTTCCTTTATTTGCTCTCGGTGTTAGCTCTTTTGTCTCCTCTTCTTGCTCCAAAATCTCTTCTACTTCAGAAGACATCTCTTCTCTATTTGCCATGAGATTATTCACTTATCTCTCAGGTAATTCCACTCCACTTCTCGTTGTTATAGCCTTTGCATGCTCTTTCGGATTGACTTCTGTGTTATTTGGCAGGCTGCCTGGTGCTCTACCTATTAATGCAACTGCCATCTGTCCCATCTAAGTTTCCAAATTCTTAATGGCTGCATTCTGGTCCTGAAGAGTGGCTTCTGTCTTCTTCATGAATTGGTTGTTCGCCTCCATATATCCCGCATAGAAATATTGGACCTGAAATCCCTTGCTAATCCTGTGGTGTGGACGCTTCCTTAGTAGATTTTTGAATCTGTTCTAAACCTCATCGAAATTCTCAGATTCACCTTGCCTAAAGATAGATATGTCGTGCTTTAGCTTTGCTATCTTAGCTGGTGGGAAGAACTAAATTTGCCAAACATTTCTTCCAATTGAGGCTTCTTCTCTTGCTGTTGATATTGCCCCTGTGGCCTATTCTGATTTTGGATACTCCAAGAAAAGTTGGGGTGCTTTTTCCAGCTTGGGTTGAAGGTCTCTCCATACGTGTTATTCTGCTAGCGTTGTCCCCATTGAGCAAAATCTGCTTGCTCTTTTCCTTGTGCCAAAATTGGACATTCTGCTGTCACACGCTCAGCTCTACATTCCTCACAATTTGCCTTCTTTGTCTGCGCTGCGTTAGCTGACTGGGTAATGTTTTCCACCTTGTGAAATAAGGAATCAATCT
>NC_036239.1:23065695-23083169 GCF_002742605.1 Olea europaea var. sylvestris
CGAACGGTAGATATACAATGTTGGACTGGCTTTGAATGATTTGAGGGGTCATAAACTCTCCAACGAGCATGTTTCCTTCATCTTCTTCCCCTCTTTCATTGGCCTGTATAACAAGATTGTGTTGTACATTCTCCATCTGATTTCTCGCTGCTCTGTTTTCTCTCTGCCCTCTACTTAAGCTTCGTTCGATCTCTGGATCGGCTGGGAATAGATCTCCTTCATCAGATCTTGGCATGCACTTCTGCAAGAGAATTCAATTTAAACACTTAAATAACTAAAATATGCACTTAAGTAATAAAATTAAATAAGCAATAAAATAAAATGAACTAAAATAAAATTATAAATAAAAAGTTCGAATTAGTGCTAAATTGAATAAAATTAAACGAATACTCAATCCCCGCAACGACGCCAAAAACTTGTTCACGAAATAATTCTTTCGATTTAAAACTACCGCAAGTGTACGGATCGTAATAAATAATAAAGTGGATTTTTAAAAGTCCGAATATCGTCCCACAGAGATTGAGTAGTTCAATTCTATATAATTTAGCTTTAACCGAATCTAATTGAGTGAAAATATGATCGAAATGCAAAAGGCCCTAATTTCAATTAAAAACCCTAATTTCTCAATTAGAAACCCTAATCTCGAAATTTCTCTAATTAAACGACTCAAACACTCAAGTAAATGAAATTATGCAAATTCAAAAGCTAATTTATGGAAATGAATCAAAATAAAGTCACTAGGATCACAAATCCCCAATTGAAGCTATAAAAACCCTAATTTCATAAAATCAATGACCCGATGGAAATTTGTCAATTCATTGTTCCTAAATCTATCCAACATATTCTCTCGATGTATATTAGACCTATTCTTGCACACCACCAGCCTATATCTTTATGAATGATGCAAATATACAAGAATGCATGTGATTTTGTGAACAATTAGAGAATTGCATAAAGCATAGGGGTAAATCTCTATCCCCTATTGGACCCTATGTTGATTTACACCTTATCGAACCTATTTCACTTCTCTTGAATGTAAGAAATAAATCATCAACACTCACATAATCATTGGCCACTAATTACGGAAGAAAATCAATGCATATAAACCAATCAAATTATCCAAACGAGTCTTTATATTAAATTCATGAAATATGGAATTAAAATAACAAAAAATGGTTCATCGATCACCTAGTAAATTGAAAACCTAGCCTAGAATATTCATAATTATAGAATAAAAAATGAAATTAATAAATTGAAAGAATAGCACCCGTGTGAAAATTTCTTAAAATCTTGAATAAAACCTTGAAAACCCGCTTGAATTCTTGTGGAATCGGCTTCAAGATCGTGTTTCTTGCCTCCAAAAGTTGTAATTTTCTTCTCCCTGAACGTTCTACCCTATTTCTGATGAATTTGGACTTTTATATCATGTCCTCACGAAACCCCGAAAGAGTTTCAATTAAAAACGCAAGTTCAGAATTATTTTTTTTATTTTTATAGCCATGCGACCGCATGGTTCAAGTGAACTGCCTCTATGAAATCCCTGCAACCTTATGTGCGGCCGCATGGTTGTAACTTTCAACCTTGCTGTTTTGGTCCCTGAACTTCGTTTTCTCTTTTCTTGATCTCTTTTCTTTCTTTCATTTGTTCCATCATCAAATATTGACTCCTAATTGATGTTTGGGTCAATCAATTCATTGATCACTTGCTCAGCTCATCTTTTGATTATTTGCAATTTAGTCCTTTCATCTTTCACTTTTCTTCAATTCAGTCCAATATTACTTCTTTCTTCCTCCGATCGTCTTATATCGTCCTCAATCTCATACTTGGCATATTTTCATTCTAGTTCTGCACTTTAGCTCGACTTTTCAATGTTTGCACCTTTGGTCCCCGAACTATCGCTTTGTTTCGTTTTGGTCCTTTTCGGCTCTTTTCTTCTGAATTCCATCTTTTTCATAGAAACACCTAGATTGCATGAATTTAATGAGATTAAGTCACAATTCAATTACTTTATCCATGTTTAAGTCATGTTTGTGAGCTAAATAAGTGTGTAAAAACACACTTATCAACATGTATTAATGTAGATCATAAAACGGTTAAAACTATTATTTTCTGGGAATATCAAATTGTAAGAGATCCATGGTTAAGGTACTGACATTAAAAGTGATAAGATGACCACTATGCAATCGCATGCACTGTATTAGCAACTAAATGACTTCAAGGAAATATTAATGAACAAAAAGTGCAAGCAATGACAAAAATAATTTGAGCAATTTTGTATTTATTTATTTTTAAATTTTGGAATTAAATAAATCCAAATTTGGCAAGCTAGTACTTTTGATCTACGTAAAATAATAAAGCAAGAGTCAAATGCTAGTCAACAACTTAATCACGTAAAATAAGTGAGATAAAAGTGAAAATATAATAAGTCAGGAGATTTAACAAGTCCAGATATTTAGTCAAGTGAATTTTAGGTAAAACTTAGAAATACAGCAACACAAAGAAGTAATCGATGCAAGTTTAAAATAAACAATAATATAAATCGAAAATAAATAAACAGTAACTACCATTTTTGTTCGCTGAAGTAACTAAGCCGAGAAATAAGATAAAAAGAGGTACATGGAAAATAATGCTAGAAATAATTTTTCTTATTTTTTATTTTTCTTTTCCCTTCTGAGCCCAAATCACAAACTAAGGGCATAGATTAAACTAGAGGTCCAACACCATGAGGTCGATTGTGTCCGGAGATACGGGGTTGCCGAATTTATGTGAAAATCAGTGTCGATTGGCTTTTGGATGCTTGATTGGCGATGATTATTGTTGGGTGGAGGCTTTCAAAGGTTGTATTGGTTAGGTAGTGACGCGAGATGGGTTGGTGTATGCACGGGATGGGCTTTGAGAATAAACATGTCGATTATGTGGTAGCTAGGATTGAACAGTGATTTGATGTCGTCTCTTTGGTTGGTGAAGAAGACGGCGGTTGCAGCAAGCGAAGGTGATTGTGGTGGCGGTTTGAATCAATTTTTTTTTTGGTTGGATTTGTTGGTTGTGCACAATTGCAGGAGCGGTTGGGTTGTTGTGGTTTACTAGAAATATTTGGCGAGGTTATAGTTGGTGGTTCATGTTGGCGGAGTTTTTGGAGGTGGAGGATAGTGGGTTGATTTTAAACAAACCTTTTGGTGAAGTTGTTGGAGAGACTGACAATTGGGGTAGCAGACGTGGTGGTGGATGATGATCGGATGTAATAAGCTTGGTTGAACAGCGTTTAATGAAGGAAATCAAGTTTTGGAAAGATGACAGGAGTGGGTTTTGTAGCAACGGATTTGATTTAATGGTGGTAATATTATTGATATACAGAACCCAATAATATATAGAGAACGTAGAGTGCAAAGCCAGCTTTGTTTGACAAACTTGCTTAATTAGGAGAGTGAAGTATACTTTGATGGAGAATCAAATTCAAGCAATCAATCTAGAATTAAATCATAGACAAAAAACAGCAGAGGAAGAATTCCAGTGAGAAGAAGAGAAGAGGATGCAGAAAATAGCAAAAGAAGAAGAGAAGAAGCAATGATAGAAGGAATGGAGAAGATCGGAGAAAGAGAAATCAAAGAGAAGGGGAGGAAGGGGGAAGCTGTTATGGTTGGGCTTCAGCTTCCACCAAAACTCAACCAATAACCAATAATCAATAACCAGGGGAGTTCAATTGCAGTAATATTCAACCAATAACCAGCAGTAATAAACACAAGATAACCAGCAGCAGAGACACAAGATACAGAATATATTTTGTAATTGCTCAAAGTGAGAACATAAACTGAAATTACTAACAATAATCAGTTAATTTCCAATCCAAAATCAGCCATTCATTCCATTAATTGATGATTCAATTACAATGTAGTTCAGTTGATTACAATGGATTGTAATTAAAAGACAAGTTTAACAGATATAGAAATAGACCTGCTGGGAAGGGAAGTGAAGAATAGACTAAGGGTAGAAGAAGAAAGCAGAAGAACGGAGAAGAAGAAAGCTGGAGAAACGGAGAGGAAGAGATGAAGCAGGAAAAGAGCTTACCAAAGGGGAGAGAAATGCAGAAAATAGAGAAGAAGAAGAAGAAGAACCGAAAGAACCATAGAAGAGGAAGAGAGGAGGTAGACGGCAGCAAACCACCACAATCAATTCAACATTCGACCCCCCTCCAAATGCACACATACAACTACATATAGACCCAAACAACAACCCTAATGAGACTAGGCTAGCCCACTTAAATAAAATAAACTAAAGGGTCCAACCCATGACATCCCTTCTCCTTAAATTAACCTTGTCTTCAAGGTTCAAAGTCAGGATGTTTTCTTTAGATGAAGTTAGCACCGCCTCATTCTTTTCACCACCTTTGGATTAAGCAAGTAGTACAATGTGGCATATTCCTGGTTGACATGACCCGCATCACTCTTTTCACCCTTCAGTAAGAAATTATTATTGGCTTGCCAAGATGCAGCAAATTGAAAAGTGCGCTCTTGAATATTATTTGATGATTTTTCATCGTCAATGCTTGTCTGTAACTCAAAACCAAAGTCAACGTGAATAGTGATTCCAACTATTTCATTCTCTTTACGTGGATTTTTCAATCGTCCTCGAATCACCACGTGTTGATAAAAAGAAGCAATGAATTGTGAATTTTTAGCAAGTTCAAGTCCAAAATTGAAGGATGGGCTCAATGGACTCCCTGATCCTAATCCATAAGCAATAGTACAACTCCAATTTACCAGCTTTTTGTATTTTGTTCCATCTTTGCTTCCAAATTTTGGTTCATATTCCACCCCAGCAGTCAAACTTCCCATCTTGCTTAGTAACCAGCAACAGCAGCAACCAAATCAACATGCACATCATCTACTGGCTTCAGCCTAATCTTGATGCTAAAATGCCTCGCTTCTTCAAAGTACTCCTCAAAAAGGCATCTCAAATCCAATTTCCCAAACAATAAGTTGTATGAAGATTCTATGAGGAGATCTCCATCCTTATCAGCACAAATTTTCCCCAGCAGTCTTTCAAACTGATCTGCACTGTGTTTAGATCTGTGCACATCAACACTAAAACTCTGTGATGAGCTTTTATAGAGCTTATCCAACTTTTCTCTCCAACTTGCTGCTTCATCGCCCTTAGGTATAGGTTCAGCAAAGATCAATTTTCCTAGTTTTTTGTATGTTTCTTCACATTTTTCCAAGGATATCAGTTTGATTCCAAGAGCAACAGTAAACATTCTGCCTGTAGATGTTCCACAGCTAAGGTCAAAAAGTTCGTGTATCTGCTTTACAGTACCCTTCTCGATTTCTTTTAAAATCTTTTGTAAGCTGGGATTCAATAACCTAGATGTGGGAGAATCAGTTACAATTTCAAGATTATCTTCCACAACACTAAAATGGATCGAAGCTACAGAAAGTCTAGGCATACTCCTTGCTGGCTTAACTGAATGGGCACTTGAATACTCCTCTGCACTAGTACATTCATCAACAGCTTCTATGGATCTTGCTATTTCAGAAGAGCTAGGGTCCAAAGGAAGCTTCGACTAAATATATTCATGATCTTTGAAATCTTCAATTGGATTATCCATTCTTGGTAAATTAGCAGATAGAAAATGCATATGTTCCTGCCCAACCTCTGAATTGCATACCTCAATAACTTGTGGCCACTTTCACCGGAACTAGATTGCGGACCATTAATAAATTCAACAGAAACTGCTTCAGATGTACCATCATTTGGTGGGATAATACTCTCCTCTTCCAATTCCTCCTATTGTTCCTCTTTGGAGGCTGATTTACGCTCAATAAATTCAGTCATCATTGAAATTTGTAGATCATGCTTCCTATTAATTTCTTCCATTATGCCATCCAATCGAGAGACACCCAAGGATTGTAGCTGCTCTGATACCATTTGTTATGGTTGGGCTTCAACTTCCACCAAAACTCAACCAATAACCAATAAGCAACCAATAATCAATAACCAGGGGAGTTCAATTGCAATAATATTCAACCAATAACCAGCAGCAATAAACACAAGATAACCAGCAGCAGAGACACAAGATACAGAATATATGTTGTAATTGCTCAAAGTGAGAACATAAACTGAAATTACTAACAATAATCAGTTAATTTCCAATTCAAAATCAGCCATTCATTCCATTAACTGATGATTCAATTGCAATGCAGTTGATTACAATGGATTGTAATTAAAAGACAAATATAACAGATATAGAAATAGACCTACAGGGAAGGGGAGTGAAGAATAGACTAAGAGTAGAAGAAGAGAGCAGAAGAACGAAGAAGAAGAAAGCTGGAGAAACGGAGAAGAAGAGGAGAAGCAAGAAAAGAGCTTACTAGAGAGGAGAGAAATGCAGAAAATAGAGAAGAAGAAGAAGAAGAACCGGAAGAACCATAGAAGAGGAAGAGAGGAGGTAGACGGCAGCAAACCACCACGATCAACTCAACAGTCGACCCCCCTCCAAATGCACACATACAACTACATATAGACCCAAACAACAACCCAAATGAGACTGGGCTAGCCCACTAATACAAGCCCACTTAAATAAAATAAACTAAAGTGTCCAACCCATGACAGAAGCCCTAGCCAACAAACCAAGTATTTTCATATTCTTCAACTNTGCCTGTAGATGTTCCACAGCTAAGGTCAAAAAGTTCGTGTATCTGCTTTACAGTACCCTTCTCGATTTCTTTTAAAATCTTTCGTAAGCTGGGATTCAATAACCTAGATGTGGGAGAGTCAGTTACAATTTCAAGATTATCTTCCACAACACTAAAATGGATCGAAGCTACAGAAAGTCTAGGCATACTCCTTGCTGGCTTAACTGAATGGGCACTTGAATACTCCTCTGCACTAGTACATTCATCAACAGCTTCTATGGATCTTGCTATTTCAGAAGAGCTAGGGTCCAAAGGAAGCTTCGACTAAATATATTCATGATCTTTGAAATCTTCAATTGGATTATCCATTCTTGGTAAATTAGCAGATAGAAAATGCATATGTTCCTGCCCAACCTCTGAATTGCATACCTCAATAACTTGTGGCCACTTTCACCGGAACTAGATTGCGGACCATTAATAAATTCAACAGAAACTGCTTCAGATGTACCATCATTTGGTGGGATAATACTCTCCTCTTCCAATTCCTCCTATTGTTCCTCTTTGGAGGCTGATTTACGCTCAATAAATTCAGTCATCATTGAAATTTGTAGATCATGCTTCCTATTAATTTCTTCCATTATGCCATCCAATCGAGAGACACCCAAGGATTGTAGCTGCTCTGATACCATTTGTTATGGTTGGGCTTCAACTTCCACCAAAACTCAACCAATAACCAATAAGCAACCAATAATCAATAACCAGGGGAGTTCAATTGCAATAATATTCAACCAATAACCAGCAGCAATAAACACAAGATAACCAGCAGTAGAGACACAAGATACAGAATATATGTTGTAATTGCTCAAAGTGAGAACATAAACTGAAATTACTAACAATAATCAGTTAATTTCCAATTCAAAATCAGCCATTCATTCCATTAACTGATGATTCAATTGCAATGCAGTTGATTACAATGGATTGTAATTAAAAGACAAATATAACAGATATAGAAATAGACCTACAGGGAAGGGGAGTGAAGAATAGACTAAGAGTAGAAGAAGAGAGCAGAAGAACGAAGAAGAAGAAAGCTGGAGAAACGGAGAAGAAGAGGAGAAGCAAGAAAAGAGCTTACTAGAGAGGAGAGAAATGCAGAAAATAGAGAAGAAGAAGAAGAAGAACCGGAAGAACCATAGAAGAGGAAGAGAGGAGGTAGACGGCAGCAAACCACCACGATCAACTCAACAGTCGACCCCCCTCCAAATGCACACATACAACTACATATAGACCCAAACAACAACCCTAATGAGACTGGGCTAGCCCACTAATACAAGTCCACTTAAATAAAATAAACTAAAGTGTCCAACCCATGACAGAAGCCCTAGCCAACAAACCAAGTATTTTCATATTCTTCAACTCATCAACTAAGTCTTGCTCGTTCAATAACAACATATAAATAGCCAAATAAACAAACTTAAAGTAAACAAAAAAGGGCTTGGGCCAACCCATAATACAATCCCAATAGAAAGCACAAGAAAAATAGTCCCAAGTCTTGCTCGTTCAATTACAACATATAAACAGCCAAATAAACAAACCTAAAGTAAACCAAAAAAAAAGGTCTTGGGCCGACCCATAATATAAACCCAATAGAAAGCACAAGTAAAATAGTCCAAAGCAAAATAATATGGCCGAACAGGGTGATGACCTCATCACTTCGAACCTTTCATTTTTGTAGCACTTGAACTCCCTGACGTTTCAATCCAAGAAGTCCATTACCACTCTGAAAACATATTCAAGACTTCAATTTTCATATTCAGCATATTGTAATTATTAGTCTTACTATTAGTATGTATTTTTCGTATCTTTCTAACTATACAAAAAAAATCAAAATGCCTGAAGATTTCTTATTGTAACAAGTGAGACTATCAATCATAGCACACCTCACGAAATAGGAACTCCATATCACTCCAAATTCATAAGACTCAAACGTTGAGCCCTTCTTTCTTTGGTTTTCTGCTCTTCCATGGTATAACTTGCTTGAAACCTTCATATATAGCAGCCTGAAAGTAGAAGAAGAAATTATTTTAATTAAAAAGGTGGATCAATGAACTCGATTATATAATAAAGAAAATATTTACTTAATTTTCTTTCTCTATACCATCTGGTCCTACATGCTATTAAAGGTATGGGCGGGCTGGTCATTTTTAACGTCTTAAAATTCCTTCTTTTTGTTTTGTAGGAGCCATGAATACTCTTATGATTGATATTCTATGCTCAGATGATTCCAACCTTACTGCCACTGAATTAGAATAATGGAAATTACATATAATTAAATAAATGAAAACTTATAGAATTAATTACTGAATATTGTGCCTATGTGCTGCTACTTTGGATTTATACCATGAAGAAACTGGACAATGGTAAAGAACATACCCAGAGGTGAGATTTTGCTTGATGGACACTGGAAAAACTTCCATTTCTTCTCATATTTCCCTTTTGCACCCTTGCACTCTCATCAACTTCTCTTTTTCCACCCTTCCTTTGACCCCAAGTACCAAAAAAGCCTCTTCCTTTGTGCTCTTTCTTGCCAAGAACCATGGTATCAAGTTCGTCTCTCTCAGGACTTGTGCTACTGGTACTGTCAAAGGAATCTTGGCGCTCCCTAAAGAATCTAAGAGAAGAAAACTTCGGTCTACTGGCCACATAGGGTCCATCCAAGACTGTGATGGGAGAGGGTGTTTTGGTAATTTTGGGGGTGGATTCCATGTATAGCCTAGGAGGGAGCTCTAAGAACTTGGGTTCTATAGTGTCAATGGGGCTGGACGGGGAGAAGAGAATCGAGCAGGGCCGAGGTTTTCCGGGCTCCTCCTCCCATTTGAATGGCACCGATGCTAAAGTCTGCAGTGGTGGTGTCTCTGCCCCAGGATGCTCCGGTGACTGCATGACTCGTGCAGACAACTTCGGAAGTCGAAACTTATATGACCTGAAACTTCTCTCTGATTCACACTCTAATCCCATGATTATCTGTTTATATGTGAGAGAGGTCCTAGGACACCAAAACGTAGAACAATGAACGATGAAAGTCAACAACAATTCGATAACGACGACCTTAAGAAAGGTTTGAGCTATCTGATAGCAGACCACATAAAGCTGGTTGCTCGCCTGGTCTACCCTTACTCTGAACCCCTTGGCTCACTTGTGTGAGACTGTGAGTGAGAGGGGGAGAGAGCGTGTGAGTTGTGTGATGAAGGTAGATGATTTTATATGGGGCTTTTGTATATGTTGACAAGAATAAAGCAGCAGACGTCTAGATGATTACGCTGATCTATTCCTTGATCAACTTTGACATTTATGAAAGACTAAATACAGCCAAATATTTTGTGCTTTCGGTTATTTGACTCAATTAACTGAGACTTCACACTTAATTGTAGTACTGATATTATGCTGCTACATAATTTGCCTTGAAAAAATGTTACAAAATAGTCTCAATTGTTTTAGCTACCCTGTATCGATCGAGCTTTTGCATAAAGGACGATGTCGTAGTAAATTAACTGTCATCCTCTGTTCGTTTTGATCGTTAAGCAAACATAAGTCGAGCCAGTTCAAATAAAAGACAAGAGTGATGATTTTTATGATGAAGAGAACTAGATAATTCAATTTAGAACAATTAATTAAATAAACTTTGATTATCAAGAACCACAGCCTCTTGCAATAAGTTGTCAAAAAGCGGTCCTCTTGTGCATTTTCAAATTAAAGGCGGCTATGACCTTTTCTATCATTGGGACACTGAATTTTAGAATTTTGAAGCTGCTTTATTAAGAAACAAAAGATGAGTTGAATAGAGAATCTTTTTCTTTTTTCTTTTTTTCATTTGAAATGCTAATAATCATTTAAAAAAAAATACTATCTATGATCTTTTATCTTAGTTTGCTCCATTGGAATCCATTGTTTTGGTCAGTTTTACAAATTCAAATGCTATAATCAATCCGTTGCAAATGTAAATGATAAAGTGTGTGTCATAATTCAGGAGGATATTATTTGTCTTGCACTTTGACGTCGGGAACTACAAAAAGTAGTGTTACAATCATTATGCAGTCGTCCACCGTCCTGACCTTTATCTGGATATCAGGAGACTGGATTTGGGCCAAGTTAAGCCTCACCCAACAATAATATCAGCCCATGTCGGAGGGTCTAGAGTGAAGACCCAATAGGCCCGAGTCCCTAGACAGACGGCATATCATCAGGTGGAAATTACATGCCAACAGGTGTGAAATTTACTTGTTCACAGATCATGTATTAATTTAATTTTATATATATATATAATATTATTCTAAAATCGTCCCACATCCACTATCCAAACCCTAAATTAATTCCCATTCGTATCTTTATCACCGATGACTTCTCTTCCTCTCTACATTTTTTTCTTCTTCATAATACACCTATGGCAACGACTCTCTCCACCATTTTTTTCTTTTCATTGCTCACAGGCATCCCATCGTTGTGAGTGCCACTTCTTCTTTGCTCACGACGTCGCTTCGCACCGCAGGCGACGATCTAAGCAACATCGTTACGACCTACTGTAAACAGCCACTTCTCTGATAACTCCAATGCTTCCATTTCCAACAGTCGCTTCTTCAATGCCTCTACTTCGATGTGATGGCACCCATTCCCAAGGCCTCCAGTCTATTCTCTGTTCTTAGTGCATTTGAGGTGGTGGTGGTGGCAGCAGCGAGTTTAGGGATTTTGTTGTTGGGTGGTGGTTGTAGTGTGGTGGAGATGGAGATGGGGATGGGGATGGAGGTTCTCCATTCCCTGTGATTGCTGTTGGTTAGTTTATGGTAGATTTTGAGGTGGTGGTAGCTGTTCTGACTATAGCAGCACTTGGAGCGTAACTGATCTGTGTGCTATGGCATTGGCGAATCCGCAATGATTTTATGTTGTTTTGCAGTGGTTTATGGTGGTTATGTAGCGATTTTGTGGTGGTGTTGTCAATGTTCTGTTGTGGTTTTGTTGGATTTTAACCAACTTAAGAGTGGTCCACATATCCCATGTCCCACTATGAAAATAGTTAACCTTTTAAAATCATGTTTGATAACCACCCATAATCTGAGGACGTACATAACCACTCTGTGATGGGAAGAGCATTTTAAAGGCGTTGAGATCCATTCGGAAGGTCTCTAATCTCATTTTCACGTTCAGTCTGTATACATCATCTAAGCAGTGAGAAAGTGGGCTTAGAAGAGCCTTAACCCGAAGTTAAACACCACCTACAAGTTTGAGAAAGTGTGTGAACAACGACAATGGTGGGAGGTATGTTTTTCGATCCAATTTATTCCGCATTGATCTAAATACTATTTTGTTGATTAAAGCATGTTTAGATCGCTTAAGTAGACTTTACATTTGGTATCAGAGCTTTCGTTTTGTCTCTGCCTTGTTTGTTCTTAACCTGCACACTCTCTGTTAAAAAACATGCTTTTCGATTTGGTCGTTTTTATGGAAACTGAGATTAGAAATCATTAAGAAATTGATTTCTAAGAATTTTGATATAAAATTTGCAAAATTTGGTGGTCTGAATCATGAGATATGACCAAGTTTTTCATTTGGGTTGGAACCGAGTCGTTTCGACCCGGCAGGAAGTTGAAGAAAACATATATATTGGCTTCCTTGTCTTTTACTTATTACAATGTACAAGAATGGTTTTGTTTTAACCATTAGTTTCTAGCCGGAGGCCCACGTGCCTGGAATAAAGCTGCCAACTTGCATGAAATTGTATAAAGGTTGCCAACTTGCATGAAATGGAATATAAGGCTGCCAACTAGATTGTTTAATATTATTATTAGTTTAATAAAATTTGGACCTGCACATGTACCAGCTGAAATTTTTGAAATTGTATCATTTTGTAGACCCATGTGCTAGAAATTAATAAGAATTATTTGGTGGTTTGTTTTCACATGTCCTGAACTTATTTATTTATTATTTTTATTTTTTATTTTTTTTGTATGTATAAATTTTGTAGTTTATTATGCATACATTATTAGGTTAAACAATTTTTACACATTAGAATTAATTCTAATAAAATGTTCTTTATGAATTTAATGTGGATATTTATTTGCTAGTTTATTATTTTATTCATGCAATATTTAAGTTGAATAATATTAGTACATTAGTGTCCGATTGTATTGCTTATGGTTTAGCAATAGTTTGAGTCTAAGAATTTACTCAATGTTTGGTGATCCATATAGTTTTAATTAATTAAGGAATAGCCACGGCATCTTTAATTAATTGAAATTATATATTAAGGTTCATTTGGGATCACATTTGGAGAATAAACATTAATTGTGAGTAATCATACTTGATATGGTAAATTTTATATATTATCGTATTATGTGTGATTAATTAGGATAAAATATCAAACTATATTTTCTAATTTGCCCACAGAAATTAGAAAATGGAACATAATTTGATAGTTTTATTGTGAAGTTAAGATGAATCTAATTGAATTAGAACTTTAGCCCACAGGCAAGTTTATGTCACAAGATTCATGTTTTGCATGTTTTTACATTGGAAAAACATGTCATATGTTATTTTAGCGTCAAATTTGTAACACGAGCATGAATGTTTGATTTATTGCAACAAGTCAACCTGTTAATTTCTCTGATATGAAATGTGATGTTCCTGAGCTAAAAGGGGACAATTATAAGGTCTGGAAGGAAAGAGTTTTCCTTCACTTGGGATGGATGGACATTGATTACGCCATAAGGAAGGTGAGCCCCCTACAGTAACTGCTACTAGCACTCTAGAGGAAGTTCAACTTTATGAAAAGTGGGAGCGATCTAATCGCCTCTCCGTTATATTCATAAAGATGAAAATATCTGCTGGTATTAGGGGCTCCGTCAAGCAGTATGACAAAGTCCAAGATTTGCTTAAGGTCGTTGACGAACAATTTGTCACTTCAGATAAAGCGATGGCCAGAACCCTCATTATGCAGTTTTCATCCTTGAAGCTCACTGGCATTAAGGGTGTGCGTGGTCATATCATGTGCATGAGTGATATAGCAGCCTAACTCAAGGCATTGAAAGTTGAGATGTTTGAATCATTCCTGGTTCACTTTATCGTTTGCACTTTGCCTCAACAATATGGCTCGTTCAAGATCTCCAATAACACACATAAAGATAAATGGTCTATTAATGAGTTGCTGACCATGTGTGTTCAAGAAGAGGGCGGACTACTTAAGGAGGAAGGTAAGAAGAAAAATGTATATTTGACAACTCCAGGAAAGAAGAAGAAAGATCAGGCCAAGGACAAGGGGAAGGGAAAAATCCATCCTCAAAAGAACATTAAGAAGGAGATTGTGTGCTTCTTTTGCAAGAAGAAGGGGCAGCTTAAGAAGCAATGCTCCAAGTTCATGAAGTGGCTTGACAAAAAAGGTATTCAACTCTCACTTGTTTGTTATGAATCCAATATGATTGATATTAATCATAACACATGGTGGATTGATTCTGGTTCTACGATCCATGTGACCAATTCATTGCAGGACTTGCGAAACCTGTGAAAACTAGTGGGAAGTGAGCGTAGCATCTATTTAGGAAACAAGATGCCTTCGCATGTGGAGGCCATTGGCACGTGCAGATTGGTTTTAAGTAGTGGTTTTATTTTAAATTTAGAAAAGACCTTTTATATTCCCAATTATTCTAGGAATTTGATTTCAATTTCCAGACTTGTATCAGTTGGTTATTCCTTTAACTTTTCAGACTCTGGATTTAATTTATTTTATAAATATGATGTTATTGGATCTGGTACTTTGTCTGATGGTTTTTTTCTTATTAATTTGCAAAACGATGACAACCATACTACCATGCACGTTCATGAAAATATTAGTACTAAACGATGTGTTGTGAATGAAGAGTCTTCTATGTTGTGGCGTCGGAGATTGGGACACATCTCCATTGATAGAATTAAAAAGTTGGTGAATGATGGGGTACTTAGTACTCTAGATTTTACAGACTTTGAAACTTGTATAAACTACATTAAAGGAAAGCAGGCTAATAAGTCGAAAAAGGGTGACAAGAGAAGCTCTGATTTATTGGAAATCATACACACAGATATTTGTAGTCCAGCCATGGAAGCATACCATGATAAATACTTCATCTCTTTCATAGATGATTACTCACGATACATGTACCTCTACTCGCTTAACAGTAAAACTGAAGCACTAGATGCTTTTAAGGTATTTAAAGCTGAATTAGAGAAACAACGTGATAAACAAATTAAGATCGTGAGATCCGATAGAGGTGGAGAATACTATGGTAGATACACTGAGAGTGGACAAGCGACTGGTCCATTTGCAAGGTTTCTTCGAGAGAATGGGATTGTTGCCCAATACAATTTGCCTAGTTCTCCGGACCAAAATGGAGTAGTAGAAAGGAGAAACCGAACATTATTGGACATGGTGCGAAGCATGCTTGCTAGCTCCAAGCTTCCTCAATCTTTATGGATTGAAGCTCTTAAGACAGCTACGTACATATTAAATCGAGTTCCAACCAAGGTAGTCCCAAAGACACCTTTTGAGTTATTCAAGGGTTGGAAACCGAGTTTGTGACATGTACGTGTTTGGGGATGCCCATCTAAAGTGAGAGTCTACAATCCACAAGAAAAGAAATTGGACCCAAGGACCATAAATGGGTATTTCGTTGGATATGCCGAAAGGTCTAAGGGATATAGATTTTATTGTCCATCTCATAGCACTAGGTTTGTGGAATCAAAAAATGCAAAATTGCTTGAAAATGACTTGATTAGTAGGAGAGATCAATCCCAGGGCATTTGTCCTGAGAAAGATCATTCAGATGCTCAGTGTGCCACTTCAAGCAATGGACTGAGTATTGTTGTTAACAATACACCTCAAGTACAAATGCATAATGAAGGATCAGTCCATGAAGTTCCACAAGCTATTGAGCCTAATCCAGTAGATGTTGAAGTTCAACAGATGCTTGAAGCTGTTGAACAGTCTGTTGAACAAAATGATCCTACTCCTCAGGAGAATATTGATGCAGCATTAAGAAGATCAACTAGAATAAGGAAATCGTCGATTCCTAGTGACAATGTTGTGTGTCTACAAGAGTCTGACTTCAATATTGGAGTTGAAAATGATACTGAAACGTTTTCACAAGCCATGAATTGTAAAGAATCAAGTTTATGGTACAATGTCATGAAAGATGAGATGGATTTGATGGCATCAAACAAAGTCTAGGATCTCGTCAAGTTGTCTGATGGTCTAAAAGTCATTGGATGTAAATGGATTTTCAAAACAAAGAAAGACTCACTAGGCAATATTGAGAGACATAAAGCAAAACTCGTTGCCAAAGGATTCACTCAAAGGGAAGGAATCAATTACACAGAGACATTCTCTCATGTATCTAAGAAAGATTCCCTTCGAGTAATTATGGCATTGGTTGCCCATTTTGATTTAGACTTGCATGAAATGGATGTGAAAATAGCGTTCCTTAATGATGATCTAGAGGAAGAGGTTTACATGAAACAACCTGAAGGAATCTTCTCTAGTGGTGGTGGGCACCTGGTTTGTAAGCTTAATAAATCCATATATGGATTAAAACAAGCTTCCCGGCAATGGTATTTGAAATTCCATGACGTCATCACTTCGTTTGGTTTTGAAGAGAACGTCATGGATCATTGTATATACCAGAAGGTTAATGGGAGCAAGATTTGTTTCCTTGTTCTATATGTGGATGATATTTTATTTGCAACCAACGATAAGGGTTTGCGACATGAGTGAAACAATTTCTCTCAAAGGTTCCCTTCTAGTAATTATGGCATTGGTTGCCCATTTTTATTTAGACTTGCACGAAATGGATGTGAAAACAGCGTTCCTTAATGATGATCTAGAG
The DNA here is from genome assembly GCF_002742605.1 of Olea europaea var. sylvestris. Classification (NCBI taxonomy): domain Eukaryota; kingdom Viridiplantae; phylum Streptophyta; class Magnoliopsida; order Lamiales; family Oleaceae; genus Olea; species Olea europaea. Next base: position 23,082,224 of record NC_036239.1, read on the forward strand.
GAAGAGGTTTACATGAAACAACCTGAAGGATTCTTCACTAGTGGTGGTGAGCACCTGATCTGTAAGCTTAATAAATCCACATATGGATTAAAATAAGCTTCCCGTTAATGATATTTGAAACTCCATGACGTCATCACTTCATTTGGTTTTGAAGAGAACGTAATGGATCATTGTATATACCAGAAGGTTAATGGGAGCAAGATTTGTTTCCTTGTTCTATATGTAGATGATATTTTATTTGCAACCAACGATGAGGGTTTGCTACATGATTGAAACAATTCCTCTCAAAGAACTTTGATATGAAGGATATGGATGAGGCATCTTATGTCATTGGCATTAAGATCCATAGGAAAGGATCTCAAGGCATTTTAGGTTTGTCTCAAGAGACCTATATTGACAAAGTTTTAGAGAGATTTTGGATGAAGGACTGTTCGCCTAGTGTAGCACCCATTGTGAAGGATGACAAGTTTAGCCTAACTCAATGTCCCAAAAATGAGCTCGAGCAGGAACAGATGAAAAACATTCCATATGCTTCAGCCATTAGAAGCCTAATGTATGCTCAGGTCTGTACCAGACCTGACATTACATTTGATGTTGGAATGCTAGGGAGATATCAGAGTAATCTAGGCGTGGACCACTGGCGAACTGCAAAGAAAGTGATGAGGTACTTTCAGGGGACCAAAGATTACATGCTTATGTACAGACGGACTGACAATCTGGAAGAGGTTGGCTACTCAGATGCAGACTTTGCTGGCTATGTTGATTCACGAAAATTAACATCTAGTTACCTTTTTATGCTTGCTAGTGGAGCTATATCTTGGAGAAGTGCGAAGCAGACCTTGACTGCTACTTCCTCTATGGAGGCCGAGTTCGTGTCTTGTTTTGAGGCTACCTCACATGGTGTATGGTTGAAGAGTTTCATGTCTGGGCTTAGAATAATCGATTC
>NC_036239.1:23088845-23153828 GCF_002742605.1 Olea europaea var. sylvestris
TAGTCCTCTGCGACATCAACTTCACATTTTGATTTATAGTCAAATTTCCTTTATTCCGCAACTTGTTACAATCCCTCTTGATATATATCATTTTTTCTAACAATAAAAACAAACTTAATTGCTGAATTTAAACTTCGACCTGCCCCTTCCATAAACAACAAGGCCTCCTCCATCTTTAACATCAGATCCAATCAAATACTTCATCTTCTCATTTGAAAACAAAGTATCTTACGCATCTTTAATGATAAAAGTATCAGGACTATACAAAATTGTGTCTCCAAACAATGTAAACGATACGGGCAACTAACACGATAAAATCAAGGCAAAATCTACTTCAACGTAGATTACCTCCAAGGTCTCCAAATTAGCTGCAACTTCTTTAAACACGATCAAGTTATCATGTGATGAGACTACAAATGCTACTTCAGGTGCAATTTGCTTGTTAGACTTTTAATTATATACAATTACTCCAACTTTAACCATAATGCAGTTGTGGACTTCTCCTTCAAAACGTCTTTAAAAATATTATTCGAAAGATGAAGATGAATTTGTGAAAGTACATTTCGATCCTCACGTTGTTTTTCGCTGCTCAAGCGTCTAGTTAGTGGTAGGCTAGTACCATCAATCCTTTTTTTCCTCCATGGATCCTATTTAGACGTCTTCAAACCCAATATACCAAACCATGCAAATCCTAGTTGAATTTGGGCTACAAACCTCAATAGTATCTAACTAAAACATGTACACAACCTTTACATACTGAAATAGTTCTGTTATCTAGAAGACAAAATCATACCCGACCCCACCCACATTGTATTTACAAGTGACCAAGTTTCTCTGTCACAAAGTTCGTTTCATATATAGTACTTCATAAGACTAAAACATATAACCTTTTTCCCTCTCTAATGGGTATCTAGTATTCCAAATTACTAAGCAGTTAATCCTAGTCCACTTTGTTTTCTTGCGCTACCTAATGAGCAAGCTCCAGAAAAATGAGCAACTCTCAACTTCCATATTTTGTACCCCATATCGAAAGTAACAAAAAAGAAGAAAAAAATTCTACTCTGCGGATTTTGGCTCTAAATCTAAGTTTCTTGTAGTGCCTTCACTGTTAAAAGAGGACAAAGGAAACTTGCATCTAGGATTCATCTTCTTTACTTCCCCGATCGAATAGATGCAAATTTTCTTGACTATCTTACAGAACTCCCTGCAACGAATAAGAAAAAGTTAAATAAGTTTGAATAGCTGATAGAATGTGGCTAAGAACAATTTTCAAGAGATTCGAACTACTCACGGCCATGGATCATCTCCCACGAGCATGACATCGCCTTCATTATCAGTGTAAACTATGCCCCATTTGTTTCTTGGGCGAAGCTCACCCTTTATCTCAAAAATTTTCTCCAGCTCACTGATGAGGTCATCATAACCCTCAAACGCACTCAAATCAACAGCACGTCCAATAGAAATCCCTTGCATTTGTACCTTAGGAAGAAAGAAAAGAATTATTCAAAAGCTAATTCGTAAACGCTCTTTTACTACTGTAGAAGAAAATTTCATCAAATAAAATGAACTCACCTTTGTACGAGTTCTTGTAGATGAAGCAGAGCTTAGCTTTCTTTGATTTTCATTGGGAAACACCTCAACTACATGTTTTCTTTCTTCGGAGGATATCAAAGTGTCCCGATTGTGAATCCTATCAACATCATTAGCACATTTTGAAGTGATGTTTGGAACTAGCACTTCCTTTTCAACCGGTGGAATATTATTTGCATTGTTCCTCAAATCAATGCCAAATAACCGACACGCGGAAGTAGTCTCAAACTTCTTACTTGAGTCCACTTGATCGAGAAAATGATCCTTACTTGTCCTTGCAGAGACAGGAGAGTTATAATTAGTAAGGATCGATCGTACAGATACATTTTTGTTGTATTCTGATTCTTGAAACAGGTTTGGAGAAGTATTCCCGACTGAAGTAGGTGGCCGCATCCCACTAGACAATGTACCAGTAGTAGTTCCTACATTACAGTTGACATATCAAGTTACATTCGTTCTGGTTCAGTCAAATAATGTCATAATATAATATTATATACCAGATGGATGCAAATCAAGAAGTCGAGGTCTTTTGTTCTTTGTAGCAGGTTGTGTAATGTCAACAGAAGCAGAAGCTACAAATGGCTCTATCTCCCATGATGAGACCCTCTCTGACCAATGCTCAGTTGCGGGTTCATCCCATTGTATCTAAAAGGAACAATAATTCGGAAAGGAAAAATTATTAAAATGAGACAATAAAAAGTTAACTTTTAAGACGTATAAGATAACCTTCAATGAGCGCCATTTAGAGTCTGTCCAATGAGTAGAGCTATCTCCAACACCAATTACTGTGCCAGTCGACCTGAAAAGACATCAATCGAATAAAAAATGGAACTACATAATTTTCAAAGCCGAAACACAAAGCAGGGAAGAAAATGAATAAAGAACCTTCTCTCTGGAGATTCTTCTTCTTTGAATCTCATCTTGAAACGCATGCCCACATAAAATTTATGTTTTATTGCCTCTAAATATGTGTTCAGCCCAATGATAAATTGGCTTGCCCTGTTACATCATATACCAGAAGAAGCCGAGCTGTAACTTTTAAAAGATTGAGTAACCATTTTCTTTTTTCTATAGGGGTTGCCTTACCTCGGCTTGTAGTACACCACAAATAGTGTTTTTGTGGTAATAGCATGAGACGCAGAAGCAAGCACTCCAAGATGCATACTTTCGCTGGAAATAACTGAAGTCGGAACGGGGCTTTGTTGTCTAGCTAGACGTCGAACCCCAACGCGCAATTCTCCGTTATCACCCCTGCAAAACGGTGGCCTTGTAGTTCAAATTAAAAACAGCAAAGTGCACGCTAATAGCCAAAAAAATAAAAACAAAACCAGAAATTACCTCAAGAAAACAAAAGCATCACCTGCAACTAATCTCTTAGAGGAGACAAATGTGCTCCAGCCTGTCGTCAGTAAGTGTCTTCTTGGTTGACCTGATTAAATCATGAGATGTTAAACTCTAGCTTCTATTTCCAATTAGCCAAAAGAATACAGAAGTAGTAGATTCGACAATACGGCGTAAAATATCAGAATCATTACCTCTGAAAATATGCTTAAATCGCCACTCATAACCATGAAGATCCTTTGCAACCAAATCCTGGCTCGGGATCGCTTGAGTCATATCCTTAAGGATTAATAATAGCATCTCAAACATCAGAACATGTCACACAGTAAGCTTTGAACAGTATGTGAAAACCACTAACTATTGAATACAACAGACAACAAACGAAGTCTTATTCCCTACAGATTTTGGGATCGACTACACAGCATACTTCTTCACCATGCTGCACTGTTCATTGCTACTCATACAGTAAGCTTTAGTATAAAAACGACTGCTGAATATAAAACAGACAACAAACAACAAACTAAGAGTGGGGTTCAGCTACACGAATACTTCTTCACCATTCTGCCATGTTTATTTACTAGCTCTTTTGGGAGATTTAAAGCAACTAGGTCCCTTGTAACTACAATAGGTCATGATGATTTTGGTCAAATCCTTCTAACTCATTATACTGAAATCGCCTCTTTAGCTTTGTACTCCATGAGGGCATGTTTGGCGCCATTAATCTCTATCCCACCAACTTATCTGTCATAACTGATTTGAGAGAACCTCGATATCTTCTCTTTGGTAAGTAAATTATGCGGATTGATATAAAAGAATCGAGCAATGTGTCATCATAATTATTTGGACAGTACTCTTCTTTCTTATGCACACTTATGCAATAACAAAAGATTGAAAACAAATTACTAACCAAGGGAGGGAGACATTCATTGGCATGTCTTCGAAGAATAGAGAACCCTCCATGTGTGCTCCTGTCAGATGCTGTCAAAACCTTACAAAAAGAGCGAACATTTTGCTTTGGTGGATCAGGCGGACATGGATCGGGACTAGTGGGCTCGGTTTGCTACAAGAATGAAAATACTAGATTCACAGCTCGAGAAAAGCAATACAATCAAAACATAAAGATATGCTACATTTTTCAAAAGAAGGAGCCAACATAAATACAAGGGTGAAGATTTCATTGCTAATTGCTTACATCTGGTTCAGGGTGTAATGTAATCTGGGCGTAAACTTCATCCGTTTCAGGTTCCGCCTACCAATTATTAAGGCCAACAAAATAAAAAAGAGCAAACAAAAAAAAAGGGATTTGGAAAAAGGGGAAATGAAACCAACCCGTAATTGAATATTAAAAACGCGACAAAGGATCTTTGAGGGAAGATTGAACCTCGGAATTTGTTTGTTCAACTCCTGATTAGTAGATGCCTCTAACTGTCCATAGAAAATTGCTTTTATCAATCTGCAATTCTAATTAATGAAATGTTCTCTAATAAGGATAAACATAAGCGTACTTGTTCTAAGTGACCCTGAGGAAAATAGTAAACTCTTTCTCCACTACAAGGAACATCCACCATAGGTCCTGCACAAGCCTTCCATAGCGCCGTATACAGATCATTGCTATCTACACCGATCAAAGACAAATGGACCCGAGGAAATATAAGAATATGGTTGACACTCAAAAACGAAGCGAAAATAGTTGAATAATCAGACAATTCAATAGAACACCGCCAAAGTAAGAATTCATTGAAAATTTTGCTTCTTCAACTGCAGATTTCTCTAATTAAGAATTTTGCAAGTTGATACCTTTCATGATCACAGACACAGAATTGAGAAAATTTCATCAAGTCACAGCACAGAAAGACTAGCTCATTGAAAATAAAATTATTCCAAAAGCATGGTTAACTAGAAAAACACTTAAAAACTTTGAACTTCGAAGATCAACATCATTACAATGTTTATTCTAGTATTCTAACAGATATTAACCTTAAAAATCTCAAAACCCACGAAAAATAAATGTTCTTTTACCTGCATTTTGAGAGTTTGCCATTATTTGAAACTGCCGAAGCTCACAAAAGATGGGGAAAGCAAAAAAGTTGAGAGTTGAAGAAGAATGAAGCTTTGGAATAACCTGCCCAATTTAACATCATATCATCGATAATCCATACAAAGCCCACTCTTTATTTTCCATTTTCAATAACAAACAAAAAAATATTAATTATCCCTTTCAATGCTCTCTCTTTCTCTCTCTCTCTCTATGTAAATGTGTATGTGTAGGTGAGGAGATGTAACAGCCTTCCGAGGATGTATTAACTAGTGTGTAATGGATGAAGAGGNCTCTATGTAAATGTGTATGTGTAGGTGAGGAGATGTAACAGCCTTCCGAGGATGTATTAACTAGTGTGTAATGGATGAAGAGGCCGCCCTTTCACCCTATTTTTCTCCCACTTTTCAGTTACAAAACCGCCCTTTGCTTTTATATACACATACAATAGATACATATTTGTCTGTATATGTATTGGATGTACAATTATATACACATACACACTCAACACCTGAATCAGACGTTACAGAATCCTTGAAAACCCACTTTCTTTCTCTCTTTGCTTATACATGAATTACACGCGCGTGTCTCTCTCTCTTCTTTGCTGCCACATGTTTTTAATACTATTTCTTTGTGTAATCAAAACCAGGAAAGCCTCTTTCTTTGCTCTTACAAAATAAAAATATGGACCACGCTTCGGGTACATGGGCGTTTACACGCTCGTGTACACGGGCCCACCCGCCTCCGCACATGGGGGTCGAGGCCCACGTTGAGCTCCGATGTGGGATCTCGTCCCATGTGAAGAGCGTGGTGGGATTGTGTACACGGGCGTTTGTGTACCAATGGCTTTTTCCTAAAAGTATATACTTTGTTGGATGGTTCTGCTGCTACAGGTACACGTAGTGGAGTAGTCTATTCGAATCAGGATCATTTAGATCATTCCACTGAAATGTTTCAATTTTTCTTTTTGTTATTATTATTATTATTATTATTATTATTGCAAAAAAAATAAAATTGTGAAACAATGTTGACAACGTTTGAAAGGATTTATGATTCAAGTATAGTTCAAAAGCCTAAAGATTGTGCGAAGTTAAGATTTTTCTTTTGACCCCTTATATATAATTCTATAGTTTTACATTTGAAATTTACTATTTATAATTTCGCGAGAAGGTAATCCTTATAAAACACTATACTTCAACAGCGTGTAACTTGTGACTTACTAATTTTTAGTAACTTTAAGCCATACAATTTGCGTGGAATTGGAACCCCGATCGACTCGTATTTATCATTACATTTTTTAATTACAATTTATATGAGCCTATTTTTAAAGACAATAACATAGACGCACTTCTGATACATTTCTTACTTTTCACAATAGATTTTCTTAGGTTCAACTCAATCTTCTTTCAAAGGGAAGAACGATGGTCAAAATTATACAAAAATGAAATATCAACTTAAATAATTAGGTTTTGAATAAAAAGTTTATTTTGTATCAATTTCGACCTTTATTTATAATTAAGTTTGAAAAACAAAACAAAATAAAATATTATATTGATTGATTGATGATATATTGTTGGACGCACTATGTACATGGTTTGTTGATTAAAAATAACTAAAACGTGGGAAAAATAGTTTTTTTATTGAAAAGTCAAAATCCTCTTCGTGCATTTAACTTTATCACTAGAAATTTATTGTCGATTGATCATTTGACAAGACTAAAAATAGTTAATACTATATTTCTGTATTTTTATTCTTAAAAATGTCAATCGCCGAAAGACTAACAATGATGATACTGCATGCATTAGTTCAAGTAACGTTTAATATTGAAATCAACAGAAGTGGACACGATTTTTTTTTTGCATACCCTCTTATTCAAAATTGATAAAGTCAAATATGTCGTTATATTCGTGATCTAGATGAGAGAATCGAATTGCGTGTCAACATTCCATTAGTCCCTCTAGTCCAATGCTTGGACATTCTTTGCCGGGTTTTGATACTCTAACAGAGACCGTGACAGACCCCCGTTGGTGCCCCCTATTGTCACCATAGCAAAATTCTTCTTTGCCTGGCCATTGAAGGAACAACATTTTATATGTTCTTCTCTCCATATAAATTTTCTTAATTTAACCATGCTAGTTGTATAAAAAAAATTCTTATACTTTATTTGACAGATATATCACGTTACAGCATCTTGTCATTTACCCGTTTAAAAGATGAAACAATTTTTGCACCGATCACATACTACCAACAGTGAACTATCAACAGGGTAGGTAGCTTTTTTTTCATACAAATGGCAAAGCTCTTCTTAGTTCTCACAAACATTTACTAAAAATGATGAAACAAAAAAGGGAATTCAAAGAACAATAATAATGTTTGGATTATTTAATATCAATGTGATCATAGTTATGTACAATGTTACTTGTCGAATTAAGAAAAGACCATAATAAACAACAATAATTGCTAGTAATTGTTATTTAAGAAAAATAAATAAGTGTACAAAAGTTTTAAATAAATAATCGAAGTATTTACTTTGGGTTGGGTATGATTACGACTAGTGCTTTTTGCACAAATTATTATTTTTTTACTATAAAAGTTAAATGGGTGTACGGATGAGAATAATGACACAGCACTAATAAACAAATGCTTAGTGCAAATCGCAATTAACTTATGTTGGACAAGGAAACAAACCCTTATACGTCTCTCCATTATTATATTGTGGCCCATTTTCTTGAAATATTCACATCAAACAGATAAACAATGATGTTTTCGAGATGTCCCTTCTTAGTAATGAAACGCAAAATGTGAAAGTATACCTTTATTGAAAAAGGTCGACTCAATTTTGTACTCTCTTAACAAAATTGTCACAACGTATGGTTAGAAATGAGTAGGGCAAAATTTTCTAGCTTAACGAAGACTATTTTTCATTTCTCTAACTACTTTGATCCTTCATAAGAAATTTCTCCTTGTTGCATTGGTTAATGATTGATTAATTTTCTAATTAGAATAATACAATATATAGAGTATAATACTTTCTTAAGCCCTTGTGAAAGAATAACTAAAAGAGAGAGAGAGAGAGAGGTAACAAAGAGAAGAATTTATACCAACTTTGCATATTGTAAAAATTAAGCAATCAACTTGAGTTCTTTTTAAATGGTATCAACTACCATAATCACTTACTAATTTCTATGATAAGATACTTAAACAATATGATCCCTACTTGCTTCCATTCTTTTCTTTCAAGAGTTGCTTGAGATTAATTCGACACAAGTTAACGTATAAATATCGAATATTATACAGTTTCAACAAGAGTAGATACGAATATTTCTATGATAACATATATATTACAAACTTCATCTTAAAAAATAAAATAAAATAAAAACATATCGTTAAATATGATAGATGTCAAACACTAGAGATTTTGGTTTCACGCGTTCATTATCCTAAATAGGACTTTTACATGAATTCTATAGTCAACAAGATATAACATATTAAAATTGGCTCTGGCATCTTCTTAAAAGATTAAATTATCGAACTAGGTCAAAGAGAAATGAAAATTAATGTTGAAATAATTGTTAACCTAACAAATGAGATGCTCTATCTTTTGATTTATAGATTCCATTTGGACTAACAACATTTCACAACACCAATTTCTTAATACTTATATATTAAGGTTAGGAGCATTTGGTGAGTGTGGAAAGGGAATTGCCCCATTTGGGTCCCTTTTCTTGATCTGATTAAGTATTCTTTTTTGATTGTGATTCTCCAATACGACCTTTTTTTTAATTAATCTAAAGCCAATCTAATTGTGTTTGATCTATGTTTTGACCCTCACAATGAATTTGAGCGACGTTGAAATTTATAATATTTGTTTTTTTTTTTTTTTTGCCTCGTATGTGGGGACCACAAACATGAATCAGCACTTATAGATGTGATATAAAACAAAATTATACATTGAATATATTTCTCTATCAATAATTATCATAAAGATTGAATGAGTGTAAAGAACTTTTTCGAACCATACATCTCATCTAGAGTAACTTTTTTTTTTCTTTTCATTGAACTCGCCTAGTACATCCACATTAATCATAATCAATCTTCGAGTTTTAATCTCCTACAAATAGATCAATCAAAGAATATCGCTAAATTTGCCTCTCCCAACTCGTAATCTAGAGGTCATAGAAGAGTCAAATTGACAAGAGTAGTATTTCTAAAAATGAATTCAGTTTTAATTACCCAGGTGCCATCCATGTAGGCGTATGTATTGGCATTAACCTTTGATTTTAATCACTGTCACTGTTCAATTTGCTATGCAACATGTTTTCACGTACCTAATCTTCATTTCATGTAAATTTCTAAGAATCGAAAGTACTCCTCCTCCATTTCATAAAGATAAAATTGATTCCATTTTCACTAGATTAAGAAAATATAATTAATATAAGGGTAATTAACATAAAACGTCCCTACATTTTGAGGTTTTTGTGGAAAACGTTCCTACATTTTATTTTTTAGCAGATTTCACTTTTACTTTTATCTTTTTTGTGCAAAACGCCCCTCCCTCAACTCCCCGTTAAAATGCTCTGTTAAATCAAATAAAATGGATCCATTTTTTTCAAAATGCTGGGGCAGATTGACGTCCAAGCCAATTTGTTCTTCATTGTGGGTTCACTCCTGCACTCTTCTTCAAATTTTCATAGCTAAAATAATAAAGTAATATGAAAAAATTATTTGTACAAAATTATTTCATTCAATAAATAAGGGAAAAGAGTGGGGCTGAAAACCATATGTAAGGAGAATTGTCCATGGTTGTTATATCAAGTCCAAGGAAAAGAATGAGGCTAATAATTACATGTAGGAAATGTGGTGAACGAGGACACTATAATAGGGCTGTGGAGAGGCAAAACCACTAGTACCAAATTAGTATGATTTTGCCAGATGCTTTAGTTTATGTAAGAAAAAAATCTTTTTGGTTCAATGAATTACTGCATATGAATTGTATATGGTTTTGTTTCGTTCACTACAATAGTAATAGTTGTAGAATGCTGAATTTTATATTTATTTTTTATTTTTTATTTTTATATTTTTGAACAACTGGATAGAAAGAGACATTTTCTGATTATGTGGCCTTTTCTTTTCTCAAAAGTGGAATTGCTGAGATAACCTTTCATGTAGACATCTTGTTTGTCGATTTTTTGCTGCATTTTGGTGGTTGTTGCTGAGTCTAGTTATCGAATTTGGTTGTTGAGTACTAGTTTTGCTTAGTTTGGTTATTGAGCTCGATTGTTGACTACTGGTTTTGTTGAGTAGGTACGGTCTACACTATTTTTAATAAAGGTAGGGATGTTTTGCGCAAAGACAATATAAATGTAGGGATTTTTTCGCAAAGACAATATAAAGATAAGGATTGTTACCACCGATTCAATTTTATGCTAAAATGGGAAGAATACATGTTTATCTTTCATCATCTTCTCCATCATATGTATTATCCATTCGCAGAATCACATTTTAATTGGTCTTCTCATTTACCCTTCGTAAGCACAAAATACACCCTTCGTAAGCACAAAATGGGGATGGACATCTCAAGTTTATTAACTACATATTCATTCTTTGCCTATACCATTTCAAAATTTTTTAAACAATCAAGCATTATAGTAGTCATGATTTCTTTCAACCAAAAATACAGTCCTTTACGTCATTTTTCTTTATTTATTGAATGAAATAATTTTGTACAAATTTTTTCATATTATTTTACTTTTTTAGTTACGAACGTTTGAAAAAGAATGCGGGAGTGAAGCCACAATGAAGAACAAATCAGCTTGACAATCTTATCTCTATATTTTGAAAAGAAAATATCTATTTTATTTGATTTAACGGAGCATTTTAATGAGGAGTTGATGGAAGGACATTTTACGTAAAAAAAAAAAAAAAAGAAGGTAAAAGTGAGGGTGAAATCTGCCAAAAAATGAAAGATATGGACGTTTTTCACAAAAATCTCAAAAGGTAGGAACGTTTTATGCTAATTACTCTTAATATAAAAATAAATTTTATTTACATTTTTCCTAACATGCACTTATATTTAATAATGGTTTAAATAAAAATAATTCATATTTGTTAATAACAAAGCGCATTAAATAAATACATTTTAAAAAATTGAAAAATTAACTATACTTTCAAAAAGAAAAGTGATCCATAATTTGGGACAAACTAAAAAAAATAAAAAAGACAAGCATATCTTTATGGAACAGAAAGAGTACAAGAAAAATGTGAAGGAAGTACCAAGTGCAGAAAAAAATGAACGTTCATGCAAAAACTATGTTAAAGACTATTAGGTCATATGTTTATTTCTTATTAAATCAAAGGGTAATTAGCATAAAACGTCCTTATCTTTCAATGTTATTATACAAAACGTTCATAGATTTTATTTTTTGACATTTTCACCTCTATTTTTACATTTTATTGCGGATGATGTCCTTTTCTCAATAAAATAAAATATAAAATGGTCAATATGCCCTTCTATTTAAATAAAAAAAAAGAAAAATTTAAGAAAAAATTGCAATTATAATCCAAAACTTTTTAAAAAAAGTACAAATAGTCCAAATAAATTATTATAAGAGTAATTAGCACAAAACATTCATATATTTCAATATTATTGTGCAAAATGTTTATACCATTCAAATTTTTGACATTTTCACCCTTATTTTTACATTTCATTGCGAAAATCACCATTTTCTTCCATTTTCTCAATTAAAAGTTGCAAAATGACAAATATACTGCATATTTAAATAAAAGAAATATAAAGAACAAATTACAACTATACTCCCAAAATTTTCAAAAAAGTACAAATAAACTTCAAATAAATAAATAAATATCACATTCTTTTTTTAATTATTTATTTGAAATTTATTTGTACTTTCTTTGAAAATTTCGGGAGTTCATATGCAATTTGTTCTTTATTTGTTTTATTTAAAGGAGAGGGTATATTTGTCAAACATCTTTTAATTGAGAAAATGATTGAAAATGATAATCTTCGAAATGAAATGTGAAAATAAGAGTGAACATATCAAAAAATGAAAAAGAAGGATATTTTGTACAATAATATTGAAAGGTATTGACGTTTTGTTCTAATTACCCTTTTAATAATTTATTTAGACTCATTTGTAATTTTTTAAAAATTGGAAGTATAATTTCAATTTGTTCTTTAATTTATTTTTATTTTTTTCCTTTTTGTCTTATTTAAATAGAAAAAAATATTGGTCATTTTACTTTTTTTTTTATTGAGAAGAAAACATTTTCTGTAATGAAATGTGAAAATAGAAGTAAAAATGCTATGAAAGGTAGAGAAGTTTTATACAATAACATTGAAAGATATGAGTATTTTGTACTAATTACCCTTAAATCAAAATATTCATTAATCACAGTAATATAAATTAACTATAGTTAGACTAAATGAAAATGCATAAAATGGATGAATTCACACGAATGTAATGAACTTGAATGTAGATTTGATACCTCTACCCCTTGCCAAAAATGAAATTGCTAAGAAATTATGGGTAGATAAAAGCTTATGTTTATATACACTCAAGTCACTTGTTATCAACATATGTCAAGGAACATACAAGTAATGTCACTTATCTATAACTTATTTCTATCTATTTATGATTAAAATCGATTACAAACATCTCCTAAACATGAACCATCCATACCATTTTCCATAACATTAAGTATAGTGCAAAACACCTTTTCGCAGCATATAGTTGAGTAGATTATTCAAGGAATTTTGGTCCTTGGTTCGTACAATTTGACCACTTATATCCCCTATTAGTATTGGCACACGTCTGAGAATCATTCAATAGCATAAGAACCTTCATAGTAAACCAAACAGCAACGAAAAAGAGTTATGTAGTCGATGCCAAATTTTATATGAACTGCAGAAAATGGATGTAGAAAGAAATAACAGCTGAAAGCAAGAGATACAGCAAGATTAACCTTCATAACAACTCATATCAGCCCAAATATATAGTTTCAACATACAGTTGACATCTTAATCCCTCAAAAACACAGTTTCTATGTGCCATATTGACTTCACAACAAAATTATCTAAATGCTAAATCTGGAAACATAATAAAGGAATTAGCATGAATAAAGGAGCCGATATAACTTCAATATTCAAGCAAACTCAACAGACAAGAGTCCCCAAACTGATTTAACAGAATATGTGATAAAGGAGCCGATATAACTTCAATATTCAAGCAAACTCAACAGACAAGAGTCCCCAAACTGATTTAACAGAATATGTGATGATGGTCGGCCGTATCCAGGCAGGTGAAAGGGGTACCTAACATGATCATACGAGAAGCCAACTCCAAAAGACCAAAATGGTACAAATGGATGATAACTTACTTTCCCAATTGATTCAACTTGAGAATCCTACATGATCATGAATAAGTGCTTCAATGACAAGAAACTGAAACCACAACCATGCTTCAATCATCATTATAATTGTTCCTGAAAGAGAGACCAAGTACCGTAGTTAAGATATCCAGGGATTCATGAAAATTCACTAAAGCTAAGAGGACATATTTCAGGACTTCAGAAAATGAAGAACAAACTGCAAAACGGAAATGAAAGAAATATTAAATCTGAAGTATCAATGTGCAGTTATAACTGAAATCTAACATAATAAGTAAAGAGCAGCATCAAAGTTCACTCTCAGTTATTGAAGAATATAACAGGATGCAGGAGGCAGATTGCTAGAGTAGAAGCCACAATGGCTTGCATTTTCTAGTCTTTTTCAAAATGAGAAAAAAAGAATAGAGAACTTTTATGCAAGTAAAAGTTTGAATATCTTAAAATGTATAAATGTAGCCGCTTTCTGTTTTTCCAAGACAAACCACGATAAATATGCATGCAACCGAAGAGTGAAATTATCAGCGACATAGATAGGATCAAAACAAAAAATTTCTAGCAGCTGCTTATAAAATTTTTGAATGTGAAATCACAATAGTCCTATTATTAGAAGTAAATAGAACTAAAATATATTTCCTCATCTTTTATTTACCCTGTCGACGTTGCAGTTGAATTCTATTTGAGAGACAAGTTAAGCTGTCTGACATTCCAAAGCATTCTTTAGGTCAGTAAACCAACATATTATAATAACAAACACCCTTTTTGATATTGACAAGAAAGAGCATAAATGCTAATCACATTCAAACAAAAAATGAAAATAAAAAATTTAGCGAATCCGTCAAGTTTTACAAATCATATTTTACCCGAACTGTCATACTACATACTTCAACCAACTTTATTGCATTTATAATGTGTGTACAGAACAGTGGGATGTAGATAAAAATCTATCTGCCAGACTGCCTTTTATTCTTCCAACTCAGTAAGTGAAATTTTACCATTGTTTCCATCATTGATGTACAGGGCTACTGAACATGACATTTGAAGGTTTAGAACACTGAAGCAAAATATTTCGTTTGTCCCTGAAGATGATATTTTTAATTACAGTAGTAATGGCAAAGAATATAGTGTCAATTGATAAAGAACTAAGTTTTATTTCAGTGGCTATTAGGGTAGTAATTTCTTTTACACATTAGTTCTGTTCCCGGTGAACAAGTAAATTGGAGAATCTAGCTATTATTGAAAGATAATGTTTCGCATTACCCATGGCTAGTTTTGGCATAAATATTAAAGTGTGCAATCCATTATGACAACCAAAGTAAAGAAATGATGATGAACAAAATTAAAGAGGAGTTCTATCAAATATGAACTACTAGTTTCTTATACGATTGTCAGCTGAAATCTAAAGTAGTCGGTGCCTGTGGCAATTATCATCGCACAGTCAGTGCCTGTGGTAACTATCACAGCATGTAACTTCAAAAATACATAACAACGTGATATGACATCCTTTTATCTTCTAATTTGAGTAATTTTTCTTTAAACCATCGTTTTTAAGGATAAAAATGTTAACCTTTAACCAATAAGGAACGTGATCATTTATTGGCCATGTGGTACATATTTCTAACCAGAATGCTTGACTTCTTAGCAACAAAACCGAGCACACATTAGTCCATCATGGATCTATGATAATCAGATTGGTGTTTGCATCTTTAAAGTGCAGCTGAGGCAAAATTGAACTGACAAGGTGCAGGAATCAAATAATAAAGAAAATCTACAAGCTGTAGGTCCAAATACTCGTAGCTCAAAGATGAAAAGAGTGGTGATAAAACGTCATAGCTATCCAAATATAATCTGTTAACTTTTCCCGATTTAGTGTACAGTCAATTGATTCCATAAACAATATTCTTAATCACCCAAAATGTAAAGAAACAGTTATAAAATATGATAATACTGCATAGACAAACAATGAATGCACAGAAGCAACAGATGAAACAGCAAACTTACTGTGAAATGGCTAGTTTGTTAAACTATGGTAAGATTGTAAGAGCTGCAAAGTTGAAGTAATGCAGCTTGATTTGCTGGCTCAAGATTTTCATTAATGATCCGCGGGTATGTTCCAGGTGAACGAGCAGAAAGATTTGCCAAGGATGCAACCAAAAATTGCTTTGGATCATTGATATCTGGCAGAGGATCCTCTTCTCTCCTCCCAGTGTTGTACAGGTTAACAAAAGTGGTATTGTAACCCACAGTCTCACCAAAATCCGGTACATCAGGCTCCTCTTCCACTCTTTCCTGCTCTGGGCGTGACAGAAGAGTAACAATGCTGTCCAGCATTTTCCCCCAAAGCTTGGAATCTGATGGCGTCAGAGACTCACATATAAGTCTGGTAGAAGCAACTGAAGTTAATTTAAGCTCAAGTGAACCCGTGATCAGCTTGAGATTAGGTATCCAAAATTGCTCTAAAATTGCACGAAAAACATCAGGCTGCACAGCATTCATCGAGCCTACGAGGTTTTGAGAACCATGCCTGACCAGAAAAAGTGACATATATATCACAAGAGATTTGACATACTTCACTGTTCTGTTATGTTGGAGCCGATTAAATAGAGCAACCCAAATGTGGCTAATGTAGGGTGAGATGACATCATGACCAAGGTTGTCAATCACAGTGTTTAGCACATAAAATCCTTGTTCATCAGAACTAGGAGATGAAACTAATGTGTTGAATATCCCAAGGACACTAGACAATCTCCCTTGCTGGTTCAGCTCATGTGGTGCCTTTCTAAGGAAAGCCTGGAGCAAACGCACAAGAGCAGGGACATTTGCAGACTTTTTCCATGATTCAGGTAAAAGGAGTATAGCAAAGATCTCCATATAATTCCCGGGTAAAGGAGGCCGATTCAAGTCAACAAGCTGAGCTAGCAGCTGGAATGCATAAGGGAAGAATTCTGTCACATCTCTGGATAAGATCATCTGCAGGCTGGGGAGAAGACTTGTTTCAAATGCTGATATGAGAGATGGATCCTGCTCACAAGCCCTTCTGACGAGAAGTGCCACTGATTCAAACAGATAGTGGTTAAAAATAGGATTCTTTGGGTTTTCACATACTCTATTCAGAACAGTTGTCAGGCTGTTGATACAAGGCAAAGCAACATCATGTGAAACATTAGCAACCCCAAGAACTCTCATTATACACTTCATCACATACGGATTCTCTTCAGATTCTGGCTTCTGTAAAGCATTAAAAAGGTTTGTCATCAAGACAAGCAAAAATGGACTAATATCTGTTGCTGAGTATCTCGCCCTTCCGCTTCCATCTTTGACCTGCAAAAGTTTCTCAATGCAGCTGGAAGCATAAGAATGAACCACATTTGACTCTGAGCCAAGGAAGCGAACAACGTCAGGTAGCAAAGCAATTGCAATAGGTTTGGAGATCTGATTCCTAAACATGGTGAAGAACTTCAACGCACCAGCCTTCAACATTGGAAACCCATCCACATCCTGACTTTGCAGCTCTGGCACAATAACAGACCCAAAAAAGCTCTCAACATTAACAAGATCAGTGGAAACAGAATTTCCTCCTGCCTTCTTTGTGGCAAGGGAGACAACCAAATAGATAGCACAGTCCTTGTGTTTCCAATTTGCAGCTGGGTTCTCAGAAAATGAAGCCAAAAGCAACTGTATCTGAGCTGCTACCTTCTCTGTTACTTTCTTCTTGTAATTCATGGCAATCCCCTTAAGGAGTTCACAAGCAATTCTCCTTCTCGTGTCAAGGTCGCTCCCTTCCATATCCCTTCTTATGAACTCTACATAATTCATTTCGAACAACTCCTCGTCCTCATCCCTTAGCATCACATTCGGAATCACGATACTCTGACTGATCTGCTGCAAAATGTCATCCCTTGCAAACAAAGTATGGTGAACGCTAGCACTAACAATGGTCAAAAACTTAATGGCTGTTATAGTTAGCCGTTCACGACTAGAAGAAGCAGATGCAACCACCAAAAGCCCCCACACTGCCTCCACAAAACCACTCAAATATTTTTGAAACAAATCCTCCTCTTTCTCCATATAGAGACTAATATTCTCACACACAGCAGCTCGTAACTCATCAACCAACGCAAGCCCTTCATTTCCACTATCCTCGAGAGCAGGGTACTTTACAGTCAAATATTTCTTGAACTCAATCATCCACTCTTCCATATGGTCCTCAAAAAACTCAGGCAACTCCATAAAATTCAGCGAATAAAAAATCCTGCAACATAACCGCTGGGACTCTATGTATGGCTTGAGGGAAATTGCATTTGCGGTACCAGAAGAATTTACCTGATCCAGCAAACTTGCAGTACGTTTAAATACTTCTAACAACGGTTTCGCTAAGTTATCAAGACAGTACTTCAAATCAAGCAATAACTCATTGGTCTTAAACTGGTACCTGAATTTCTTAAACAATGAATTAATGGTGGTCAAAACCCCACTTACAGAAACATAATCATTGGCCTGGCTTAACCCATCAAGAGTCCGGACAAGCTCCGGTAATAACGTGGGCCATGCTTTGGGGAAATCATGTTTCCCAATTATGGTCAGGGCTTCACTGAGCTGTGCTTGGATTTTGGGAGACGAATTCACCATTAGAGTCACAATTAACGATTTGATTTGCTCCTTTTCCGGGGCAGGTATAGTGTGTGTTTGAGCCAGGGACGAATCGTTGGTCTGCAGCTCCCAGTGGACCTTGAGGGTGTTCTTGAAGTTGACTGCAGCAGACTGACGGATCTGCTCGTCGATGGAGGGTTCAGCAACAAGGCGTAGCACGGCAAGGCCGTAATTAGGCTTTTCAGCGGCCTCTGTCAGTGCCGCCTCCGCACGGCGGCGGGGCTCAGGGAGTGGGGAGAGGGTGTTGAGGAAACATTGTGAGAGCAATTGTAGGGTCTCAGGGTTCCACTCCATCTCTATCTCACCCTCGCTGCGTGTTTTCGATTTTAGGTTTAGGGGTTTTAGTGAAATATTGAAGGTGTATTCAAATCAAATTACAGCTACAGACTTGATTGTGAAGAAATTACATGAAAAATGTATGTAATTGCAAGTAAATGGAGAGAGAGATCGACAGAAAGTGGAGATTACCAGAGAGAGAGAGAGAGAGATTTGCTCACACTAAAAATTTGAACAGGACAGTGAAATGGAGGGACGAAGAGAGAGTGCTTTCCTAGCGAAATGCTGTATAGATTATGGGCCTAAAAATTGGATTGAAAAATGGATTGGGCTTCAAAATTAGCCCATTGTGTCATTGCATCAAAACATGTTTTGTTAGCTAAAAAATTGAAAAATTAAGTCAAATTCAAAAATTAATTTTAATAATATTTTCAATATAAAAATGTTGTCACCGTTCTACCTGGGAAATGCATGGAAATGACCTAATCAAAGAGGCCATTTTTTCCATCCTTTGACCAATTTATCAAATTAAAATACCTAAAATACCCCTCCTTTTGAATATTGCATAACAAGTCACTATAATATAGAAATTTTCCATTTTAATCCTTAAAATTAAATATTACTTGAATTTTGATAGATTTATTGTTTGCAGATTTATTTGATTCACTGATTTTTGTTCGCTCAAAGTAAAACCCCCGTTAATTGGTATCAGAGCCATAGAGATCGTGAAAATTAAAATAAGAAAAATAAATAATTATTGACATTTAGAAGAAGAAAGAGGAAGTTATATATTTTTAAAACATATTCATAATAAATTAAAAATAATGACATTAACAATAATTAAAGAACTACCCAAAGAAATAAAAGAACAAATATTATAAAAACTAATAATAGGATCAATAAAGGATAAATATATATATAAAAAATTGTAAAAGTATATGAAGATGAAGAAATTAATTTATAAAGAGAAATATGAGTACAAGTAATAATACAAATTTGAAATTGAATAAATTATTTATAAAAAGAAAAAAATACAAGAAAAAACATAAGATATAATGTTAATACCAGAAAGAATAAGAGTATCAAATAAAAGACAATTAATAAAATTAAAATGTGAAAGATTAAGACTTGAGAGTTAATATTTTAATATAGTAAAAGAAAATTTAGTAAATACGGATATAGCCAATAGAAGATTTGGAATAATAATAAATAAAAAAGAAGATAAAAGATACAAATTAACTTATATGTTAAAAAGATGATTAGAAAGATTTAATATGTCAATAAGTGAATATATTGAAGAATTAAAGTCATTAATAAAAATGTTAATAAATGATGTACAAGATTTAAGAAATGAAGTAAAAGAAACAATAAATGATAAAAATATATTAAAAATTGAAATTAGAAAAATAAAAGAAAATAATAAAAATAAAGAAAAGAAAATAGATAAAAAATTAATAAAAAAAGAAATGACCCAATAGGAAAGAAACATATTGAGAAAGCGAATTAAGTAATAGAAACAGAAAGTATGAATGATGAATTTTGAAAGAATATATTACCTAAAATATTAGAAGGATTTAGAGAAAAAATATTAAGAAAATTAAAAGTAGAAGAAAAAGAAGATAAAGATGAATGAAGAATTAGATTTATTAATAGAAAATTTTGATCAATTGAGTTTAGATGATATAAGTGAATGCCAAGTTTTAATGAATACTAGAGAACGTCCTAATCTAATAGGAACCTTTAAACAAGAATTACCAGAATTAGATGAAAGTTATACACCTATATATAATAAATCATATAAGTAATTTTATGATAAAGTAAGAGATAGACAACCACCTAAATGAAATAAATATAAATATATGTTTGAATTAAATGATAATTATGATAAACCAATTAATCATGGAGGAACAAAATTAGATTTAAATTATAAAATAGATACTAAAAAAGCCTTATTAACTTGGACAAATTCAATGAAATTATTCTTTTTACATAATAAAGATGACACATGGAAAAGTATTAAAAAAGAATAGATTTTTTAATAGCATCATTTGAAGGAAATGTTAGAAATTGGTGGGAAGGAATAAGTAATGATACAAAAATATTAATAAAAAGAAGTGTACAAACAGAGATAATAAAATCAAATAGACAAGGTATAAAAAAGTTAGTAGAATATATTTCAAATGAATTTTTAGGAGAAAATTAGATAAAAAAAAATGCTGAAAGAGAAGCAATAAGAGAAAAAGATAATGCTAGAATTAAATTAATAAATTTAACAATATGTGATATGTGTAAAATTAAAGAATATACTTGTGAATTTAGAAATTATTATTATGTTCAATTCTACAGTAATGAAAATCAAGAAGTATACCAAAACGTGTACTATAATAAGTTACCAGATTTGTGGAAAATATATTTTAAAATAGAATTTGAAAAATATATTAGAGATGATGTTGGAATACCTAAAACTTTAGGTTCAAAAATAAATTTTTTATTCAAAAGACTTACATATATATGTCAATAAACAATTATTGAAAAAATCAGGAAAACTAACTATAATATATTGTGAAGATATAGAAGCCCCTGTACAATGGGGATATAATCCTAAAAAAATAATTAATAAAATGAAATATAAAAATATAAAGTTTAAAAAATTTAGAAATTTTAATAAAAATTACATAAAATCTAGAATAAGATATTATAAAAGAAAAAATAACTCATATGATCAACAGAAGAATAAAAATTATAAGAAAAATAAAAGTCAATGTAAATATTGGAATTGCGGGAAAATAGGTCATATGTTTCCTTGATTGTGATAAAAAGAAAATTAAAATATTGCAAAAAGAATACTTCGAAATCAAAGATGAATTAAGTGAAATATCAGATATTGAAAAATATTATAATCAAAAAGTTTATATAAGTGAAACAGAAGATAATGGATCAAAATCTGAATAAGGAAATAGAAAGTAATAATGTAAATATATAAAAATATGAAGGAATAGAATGATATGAATTAAAAGCTACCTTTGATAACAATAAATTTAAAAAATTACAAAAATTATATTTAGATTTAAAAATAAGGAAATGGAAAGTTTTAGATAGAATTTGGAAAAGAAAAATGATAGTAATAAATTAATATCACAAAATAGAAAAAATCATAGATGTAAAAAAAATATATGGACAACATAAATTAAATCTTTTAACAAAAAATACGGTTGGAGAATTAACAAAGATTAATAAAAAATAAAGTAAAAAAAATTAAATATGTTTATTTAGCAGGAATACAAATAATGTTTAAATCATTATTTAGAGAAGGAATAGATTCACTCGTAATTATAACCTTATATGATAGAAGAATAATAAATTTAAAAGATAGTAATTTAGGAACAATAAAATGAAAGCTGGCATATTAAGAAAAAAATGTTTACATGCTACCCAAAATATTGTGTTCATTAAAAGATAGAAATTTTAATGAAGTTTTAGGACTACACATTAAGCTAAATAGAGACGATATTATGCAACCAAGTGATCAAATTATGATTGTAGAGTATAGAGTATTATACATATTTATCAATTCTAATTATGGAAATATTTATTCAAATAAACTATATATTGAAATACATAAAGAATGTAAGGATATTAGTAAAATAATATAATATAATAAATAAATAAGTTTAATTCCAGAAGAATATGAATTAAACACAACAAAAAATAAATCAGAAATAACAGAATTAAATGAATGAGAATATTATAATAATATAATATTTAAAGATAAAAAATTAATTAAAAAATAAAAAAGTCTTAGGATATCTAATAAAAATCAGTTAGAAGAATTTAATAATACAAAATAAGGAAAACTATATAGGAATACTGAAAATATGAAAATAGAATGAGAATATTTTAATGGAAGAGAATATATAAATGGATCAAATATATTAATAGACATAGGAGCTAGTGAATGTCATATAGTTTCAATCAGAAATAAATGGTTAATAACTCATAAAACTAAACCATACAAGTATATAAATTTTGATGGACATGTATATATTATAGATTTGGAAGTCAAGGTACCAATAAAAATAGGAGGAATAAATCTTTCAGTACCGTGTTATATAGATAAAAGTATGGATATAAACTCTCATATATTTTTAGGAATGAGTTTTCTAAATAGATTAGAAGATTATAGTATAAAAAGAGAATGATTATGTATAATTTATAATGGACAAACTATATTGTATAAAAAGAACTAAATGAATAATCATATAAGTTTTTCATTGACTGTATATATACAAATTACTATTATAGAAACAAATATAACAATTTGTTTCTTAATAGACACAGGAAGTGATATAACAATATTTAAAAGTTTTTTCATAAAATCGTGGAATAGTAATAGTAACATAAAATAACTGGAGTCACAGGAAAAAAATACCCGGATAATAAATAGTGCTAATAAAATTAGTATAATTGTTGGAAGTAAACAAGTTACAATAAATAAAAATATAAATATGATAAATTCGAGTGTGATATATTATTAGAACATGACTTTATACAATAATTTCAATATTATAAACAAAATAATTATGCTACAAATATCTTGTGGACACTTATTAAAAATTTCAAAAGAATTTAGACCTTATAGGGTTCAATCAGCCCAGCGTGGTGATAAATGGGAAAAAAATAGATTATATATAATGAAATAAAAATAAAAAAAATATTGTATAAAAAATCTTAAAAACAGGAATAGAAATGAGTATAGAAAAATTATTAAACAATTAGAAAAAGTTTATGGAGAAAATTCATTATTATTTTGAAAACCACATCATCCAAAAACCAAAATAGAATTAACAGAAAATGTTATAATAAGATTTGGACCAATGATGTATATTTTAGAAGATACACAATAATTTAAAAATCAGATAAAAGAATTATTAGAACATAAACTTATTAGACCTAGCAATGGATCTCATAATGGTTCAGCATTTATGGTTATGAAACATTCTGCACAAATTAGAGGAAAAATAAGAATAGTTATAAATTATAAAGAATTAAATAAATATACTAAATTTGATAGATATTTTTTTACCAAATAAAGAAGTTTTAATAAATCTTGTAAGGGGAAAACAATATTATTCTATATTTGATTGTAAATCAGGATTTTGGCAAGTAAAAATAGAAGAAAATAGTATACAATATACTGTATTTAGTACACCTCAAGAGAAATATAAATGGTTTGTAAAGTCATTTGGTTAAAAAAATGCACCACAAATATATAAAAAAAAATGGATAATATATTTAAAAAGTTTAATGAATTTCTGATTGTTTATATAGATGATATATTAATATGTTATAATAGCAAAGAAGAACATAGAAATCATTTAATCCAACTTATAAATGAATGTAAAAAAGAAGGAATTGTGCTTTCTAAAAAGAAATCTATAATAGCAAAAAAAAAAAAAATTCTTGGATTATCAATAGATAAAAGAGGAATAAAATTGCAGACTCATATATTTAAAATGATAGAAAGTTTTTCGAATAAATTAGAACCCAAAAAATAAATACAAAATTTTTTAGGATGTTTAAATTATGTAGAAGGATTTATTGAAAATATTTCTAAGAAAAGACATAAGATACAAATTTTACTTAGAAAAATAAATACTAAATGATAGAATGAGGAACACACAGAAATAGTTAAATCATTAAAAGAAGAATGTAAAAATTTACTAAAATTAAGATTATCAGATAAAAAGGATAATTTGAATGTTAATACTGATGCCTCAGATAAAGATTGTGCAGCAATCTTAAAAATATATTTAAATGAGATTTGTAAATATTCAAGTGGAACCTTTAATCAACCAGAAATAAATTATACCACTCATGAACAAGAATTACTAACAATTATTAGATGAATAAAGAAGTTCTCATTATTTTTATTATTCAAGAAATTTATTGTTGAAACTGATAATTCTCAAGTTGCAGGATTAGTTAGAGATAAACTACCATCAGAACCTTAATACAGAAGGCTCCATAGATGACAAACTTATTTAGCATCTTATAATTTTGATATAATTCATATTAAAAGAGTCAATAATTTTCTTGCAAATCTTCTCAGCAGAAACATAAAATTTGCTGATAGATAGAACTAAGGTCATGAATTTATACTAATCTATCCAACATATACAAAAAATGATAGATTTTTTCAAATAAGAAGCTGAAAACATAAATACTAGAGCAACACAAATTTCAGAGATGTTCAACTCAAATATAAAAATTCTATTGAATATCACTACTGAACAACAAAAAGAGACCATATAACTCAAAAATCAAGTTGATTCCATTGCAGCACAACTAAAAAATACACTGCTTGAGACAGATATAACACAGAGCTCAGAAATGAGTTTTCCAATTCAATACCAAATAAGGACAGCTGGAAGTAGCAGTGGACCCAGATGTGAAAACATATCAACTGATAAAAAAAAGGAGATTCTATTTCAGTATCATCAACCAAAAAGTGATGATACATGGAGATAAAAGAAATTCCAAAACTATCTGCATCATAGAGCAGGATGATGCAATCCTTTTAGATCCAAAAGAAGAAACGTATGCTAAAATAGCCAGAATTGCTTATGAAAGAAAAATAAGTGATTCATACTTCATTTCTCTGGAAAATAATGTTTATCTCAGAATGATGGGCATAGAAGGAGGAGACCCTTCGTTTATAAAGATTATGACAGACTATGAATTTATGGATTTAATATATCCAGGAAGAAATTTGATTGAAATTTCAAAATTTGATGATATATTCATAAAAAAGTATCTAAATTTGCCAAAGAATGAAGAATATATTTGAAATTTTATTTAATAAGTCCTGAATACGATGAAGTTGTTTACTATCCAGTTGAACATATAATATCAATTGGGTATGTAGCAGCCAACTTCCAAATAGATGTTATGGAGAATAATAGAAAAGTTCCAACAGTGACAAAGTCATGGATCAAATATAGAAGAGCACTTGTAATTAAAGCTATATACAATATTGCTAAAAATTTGTTTAATAAAAAATTCTCATACTTGTGTCAATATGAAAACTGGATGCTGGTATCAAATGGAGGACATGGAAAATTAGAAATCTTGAAGGACTGCATTATAAGATTCGAAATACATCAATTTTCAGGATGTCCTACCATTATAAAAGAATCCTACCAGCTAAGGGAGTGCCACAACTGCATGTAAAGACATAAAAGATAGATGACAATAATAGAGAGAGATGTTATTTGGATAAAAAGTTGAAAAAACATGTGGAGATATAGAAAAAGGAGGACAATAATAGAAGTTCCTTTAATAAAAATTAGATGTTGCATGTGAAGATGTAGGTCCAAAAAGGACAATAATAAAAAGGCAAGCATGCCTTTGCTGATGTACTGAATGATATAATATATCAGTAATAGAGTCTCATATATTTATATAAATAGAGGCATTGTAATAGAAAAAATCACATGGACATCGAAGGATCTTCTCTCAAATTGTAAACTCGATTTGTAGTGGAGAATCAACATTTTCAAAACCAGTTTTTCTGAAAATCCATTTGTACCAAATAAAAGTCTTGTATAAATTCTAATAGAAATAAAATTTCAATATTTTGATATCAATATGAGTTTCTAAATCTTTATTCTCATAAATTTTTGAAGGATCTAATAGAAAGTTTCCTTCTTATTTTAGCAGAAAGATAGTTTTTTTTTTTAACAGAAGTCTAGAATTTTATTCTTTAGAATTAATACAATGAGAGCAAGAAGTTGAAATAGTAAAGATTCCGTGAAGGTAGGAGGCCGTTGGAGGAAGCAATTTACACATTCAGAGCTCAAAGGTCACTTGGTTCTAAAAATAAAAATCCAGATCAAAATTAAGGTAACACTATTAAATTTTTGCTAAAATTAGAATGAATCTTTTTAGATCTTAGAAAATCAAAGGGATTAATTGCATGATCTAATGATTATTTGTATTAATGCCAGGATACATAATTGAACGATGAGATAATTTGTTAGAAAAAATGTTAGAAGAAATAACAAATATTATTTTTCAATTAAAAAATATGAATGCATCTTTTAAAGAATATAGTATACTTAATAAAAAATATGAACAATATGTTATAGATGATTCCAATTTACTTGATCAAAGAATGGATTTATACGATAAAATTCAAAATAGAATAAATATAAGATAAAATAGTTTAAAAGATTGGGATATATGTTGCAATATAGAAAGAATTATTTCATTAAGGGTAATATATATTTTTCCATGAAAAGAAATAGTAATAGGTCAAATAGAAAAATCACCCGTTCTACCTGTACATTTATGTGTCACCTGCAAGGCTGCAACTACAATTTGGGATATATTGTAACTTTGTTAATTTGTTAATCATATATAATTTCATGTTTCAATATGACCTCTATTGTGTGCATAACATAATGAAAGTGGCGTGATTTAAATGGACGAAGTTCAGATCAAAACCACAGATTACAGTCGAAAAAATTAAGTAAATATATGGTAGATTTAACGTCCAGAAAGCTCGGCCTAATTATTATGTTTATTTAATCACATCGGATGGGACCTTAAGTTTGGTGTTAGAATTAATGGAAAAAACGTGTGATTTTTAAATTTATTTCGTGTGGTCATTTCGATTGTTTGAATTTGCTATTAATTGATTCTTCAATTCGAAATACATTGGAAGTACTTCGAAGCGGTATAGAGAACTCGTCCCAACGTTTGAAAAATCATAACCCAAAAATAGAATAAAGACGTGACTTTGATATGTAAATTAAATCAAATAGTCATCTTCGAATTGTTATTATGAACTCACATTTTAATGATTTTACAAATTGACAGGTGCATTATTATTACTTTGAAGTACTGTAAAGAACTGTTTACACATAAAAATTCGGCCCAAATCGAATGGCCCAAGGAATGAAACCCAATGGGAGGATCTCCAAATCAGATAGCCCAAAAAATGAAGCCCAATCAGACAATTCAGGATGAAAGCCCAAATAGGGAAGCCCAGGAACGCGGTAACACCATCGCCCAAACTTGCAAATCGCCCAGGATCTGAGCGAATGGAGTGCCATGCAGTCGCCCAGAACTGCTACTCTATTCTCGCCCAAACCTTTGAGTCGCCCAAGGTCTTAGCAAATATGAAGTGTTGTGGTTATCAAGAAGCGCAGTTATCAAAGCAGTTATTAAGCACCCCTATCACGTTCCACGATTCAAGGAATTCAATCGAAAACGGTTGAACGACGAAAAGTAATGGCAGCAGTTAAAAAAGGCAGTTCTATGACAAGTTGGCCATTACGAGGAAAGTTGGCAGTTATAGAATGATCAAGCAGTTTTTAGGCGGTTGATCACAAAGAGATCATCCAGGGAGTATAAAAGGAAGAAAAGACATAGAGCAAAGGACCCCGAATCAAAAACTCTCGAACAGAGAACATGTAATTTTAAATTTCTTAGTTTAGATTTAAACACTTCTTCCAATAACTCGTGTGTTTGCGCCTCTTGGAGGCATTCTATTTTTACTTTCCGATTGTAAAGTCATCGCCAATAAAGAACACTCCTTTTTGGGACTTTGTCTCAAGAGGTTTGTTCCTTACACAATCGTCTGATCCCTTTTTAATTGTTAGCGACGAACCCGCGCGAAACAATTTGACATGCCCAGTGGGAAAGTGGTGTTTGGTGTTGAAAATACAAAAGGTGAAACAATATGCCTCAGAGATCCGATAAGGAAGCAGCAAGTCAGGGAGGAGTCCAATCTGTGATCGAGCGATATGAGGAGCAGCATGCCTCTCCACGAATAGATGGATAGAATCATAGCAGTAATCGTCGTTACGAACCAATGACAGAGTTGAGTCCTCGAACCATGCGTGCACTACTTGGAGAACTCACACAAGATGTCGTTGAACAGGTAAATCTTCGAAGTATTCATAATATGGAAAGATTTACCCAAAATGAGAATGCACATTATGACAACATGGCCAAACAACTAAACACTTTGAACGAAACAATGAATAAGTTAGTAGGCCAAATATGTCAACCGGTTATGCCTCTTGCAAACCACTTTCAAACTAGGATAATTGTGGAACATAATCCCTCAGTCCTAAATTCGAATCAAGGGATAGAACCACTTTCTGGTCCCTCTACTTCAAACCAAGGGGGTGGTGCAGTGCCAAATCAAAATAATGGTAGTGGTACGCCTAACTTGGGGGGTAATCCAAATGTAAGAGATAATGTCCTAAATAATGGACAGAATACCCCACGTGTTAATGAGGGAATAGATGTTCAGACTAATGGTAATGACCCTAATCATGGCAACTTTGTTGCCAATCAAGGACCAAACATCAGGCCTCATGCAAATCAACCGGTCAACCAACCTGTAGGAATTTCATATGACCCCAACGTCATGTTGAGGAATCAGATTATGAAAATCGTACAGGATTAGATGGCTTTTGGGGTGCGTCCTGTCATTAGGCCGACTTACACAAAGCCATATCTTGATTGGGTAGACCAAGCATATCCACGGTCTAGAGGGTATAAAGTACCAGAATTCTCACTGTTTACCGGTTTAGGAGAGGTGTTTACTCTAGAACACATAGGGTGATTCACATTGCAAAGTGGTGATGTAACTGATTACCATAAAATGAGGCTTTTTCCTAGTTCATTAACAGGAGTAGCTTTCTCCTGGTTCATCAACTTGCCAGCGAACCCTGTTCAAATATGACAACAATTGGAACAATTATTCCACGCTCAGTTTTATAAAGTCTGAAGTCACTTTGGCTGATTTGGCGAATCTACGTCAAATGCCAAACGAATGGGCAGAAAGTTTTCTCCAAAGGTTCAAGACAGCAAGAAGCAAGTGTTTTATACCTCTACCCGAAAAAGAATTTGTCAAAATCGCTCAGGGTTGTTTGAGCTTTAATTTAAAAAAGAAATTACAAGACAAGGAATTTCCTGATCTTTTCCAGTTGAGTGCGAATGTGGATTAGGTATGAACGACTAATAGGAGATGAAGAGCAGATGAAAAATTCTAGTAAAGGGACTTATTACAAAGACCCAAATTTTGAACGAATTTTGAGAAGAGGACCCTGGATCACATCTCAGTGTCTTTGAACGAATCAAGGGAAAAGGGCCAAAAAAGGAGGAAGACGTCCTGTGTGCAACATGTAAAAGAGAAGTGAGTGGGAACATGGAGAAACCAGGGATATGACAGCATCCCCATCGCCCTACTTTCTTCCCAAACACTCAGCCTGGTAGAGGGCGAGGTACATCATTCTATAGATGACTGCCTTTTGAGAGACAGTTCAGGCCAGTAGATAATGAGAGAACATTCAGGTCGCAATCTCGCCGGCCAAATGTATGGCATTCGTTCCAGTATAATGCATGAAGGGTAATACCCTTCGATGAGATGACTAGAACCCAACAAATGCGTTTTCAACGAAACTATGGACAAATGATGAGGCAGCAACAGGAAGTGCCACATCCTAAAGCGCCTGAACTACTCAAGGTAGCCAATCAAAATGTTCTCAAAGATAGTGAAGAGACCGGTACAGATGAATCAATGAAAGAACTCCAGAAACTTCTTCTGGGAGATCAAAGTTTGAGCGAGACAGAAGGGATGGAGAAGATCCAGATCAGCCCCTTACTATCCAGTTCGGTACATTACCTCATGTCGTGGCTAATAATTACTTACTGGCCAATGAATTCAAGAATAAAGAAAAAGAAGAAGAAGAAAGGAAGGACAACGAATGAGAGGCTTGCGTGCTGGAATGTGAAGAAGGCCAGACTTCTAGAGAGGCCTACAATGATGAAGAAGACAACGGGATGACCGACATCGAAGAAGAAATCGACCTAGAAGCAGAAAGAAGAAGGAGAGGAGTATCGCACAATACTTTATTAAAGCAACTACATCGAGAGGGAGTTCGCGAAATAGACTTGTTGGGAGAACCATCTGGGCGTCCTTTCGATTTCTACGTACTGTACAGGACGCCCAAAAGGAAGAAGAGAGTGCCTCACTCTGAAAAATATGGATCACCTCCAAGAATAATGCCCCCTCCCACAGGTTGGGTAACTGATGAGGAAGCATTAGAAAACAGTAAGGAGAAAATTCAGGAGATAGAGGCTCAGCGCGATATGCTGCACGTCGACTTATCACAGGGGGATAATTCGACAGAAAATAAGCAAGAAGTAGAAATAGAGGCTGTCGAAAATGTTATTTTTAAATGGCCAGCCATGAAATTGACTAAACACTTGAGACCGTTGTATGTTAAAGCTCTAATTAATGGCATCCTTGTGGCAAAAGTGTTTGTCGACAATGGAGCAGCTATAAACATTATTCCATCTAGGATGATGAGGAAATTTGCAAAGACAGAGGGTGACATGATTCCAACAGAAGTCATCCTTACGAATTTCAATGGAAGAGCAATTTCAGTTAAGGGAGTTATGCCATTAGATATAACTATAGGGACAACTACTAGGACCACAGTCTTTTTTGTAATAGATGGTCCTACTAGTTACAATGTGTTACTAGGAAGATATTGGACACACGGAAGTCGTTGTATACCCTCATCGCTCCATTAATGCCTAATTTTTTGGAATAACAAGGGCGAAGCAGAGGTGGTACAGGCCGATCATAGGCCTTTTGTCGCAGAAGCAAACTCGGTGGAAAAGTTCATGTACGAAGGAAACTATGAACCTGTTAGGGTAGTACAAGATGGGGAAGAAACTCAAGTTGTCGTGCAAAGCGAAGAGCCATTTTTAGTGGACGCACTCATTGAAATGTTCAGGCAGATGAGGCCAAATATAGTGGCCCTAGAAGAGCCAGTAATTGGCAAAAGAATAATCAAGGAGTCTTGAATGGATTCTAAGCTACAAAAGCAAATGGCCGATATTCAGGCCTTCAAAGCCAGACTAATGGCTTTCAATAAAGAATGTAAGGACAAAACGAAAGAAGAGGCAACCCTAAGAGCACTGAAAGACAAATGGGCAGTATTCAAGATGGAACAAAGCATTGGCCGAGAAGTCAACAAGGTGGACTATTTAGAAGAAGAAGTACTTACAAGGAAACTGGACGACGAAGTGATGCGGATCATCAAACCTGGATACGCTCAAGCACAAGACCCTCTGATCAAAGTAAATATTGGCAATGAAGGAGAAGATCGTCCAACATTCATCAGCCAGATGCTCGATCAAGAGGTTAGTGATAAATTAATCGCTTTGCTAAAGGAGTATAAAGATTGTTTTGCTTGGGAATATGAACAAATACCTGGTTTAGATAGAGACTTGGTGGAACATAGGTTACCAACTAAGCCTAATTTTAAACCTCATAGGCCTTAGACGTTTTGCTCCTAATGTACTCCCTGAAATTAAGAAAGAGATAGAGCGATTATTGAAAGCAGGCTTTATTAGAACAGCCAGGTATGTCGAATGGTTGTCCAATATCGTGCTAGTACTAAAAAAGAACGGTAAACTAAGGGTGTGCATAGACTTTAGGAATTTAAACATAGCTACACCCAAAGATGAGTATCCAATGCCCACGGTGGATTCTTTAGTAGACTCAACTGCCGGACACATCATGTATTTTTTCATGGATGGGTATTCAGGATACAATCAAATTTATATAACTGAAGAAGACATACACAAAACTGCCTTTAGATGCCCTGGGTCTCTAGGATGTTTTGAATGGGTGCTCATGCCTTTCGGCCTAAAAAATGCAGGAGCAACTTATCAAAGGGCAATGAATTTAATCTTTCATGATATAATAAGCAAGTTCATTAAAGTGTATGTAGATGATATAGTGGTCAAATCCATTAAATAAGAGGACCATTTCGAACAATTAAGATGTTCGTTTGAGCGAATGAAGCAATATAAGCTAAAGTTGAATCCCTTGAAATGTAGCATTTGGTGTTAATGCAGGGAACTTTCTTGGTTTCTTGGTACACAAAAGAGAGATTGAATTTGATAAAAATAAAGCGAAGGCCATTTTAGAGGCCAAACCACCTAGCAACAAAAAGGAATTGCAAAGGTTTCTAGGCCAAGTAAACTTTTTAAGACGCTTTATTTCTAACTGTGCAGGGCGAACTAAAGTCTTTTCGCAGCTCTTAAAACTGAAAAATCAGGACGAATTCATCTGGAAAGAAGAATATCAAAAGGCTTTTGAAAGCCTGAAGACATATTTATCAAGTCCACCAGTGTTAGTGTCACCAATCCAAGGACGGCCAATGAAAGTGTACGTATCGGCTAAAAAAGAATCAATAGCTGGAATGGTCGCGCAGGAAGACCAATTTGGTGAAGAAAGAGCAATTTACTACTTAAGTAGGCGGTTAACAAAATATGAATGTAATTACTCTGCTATCGAAAAATTATGTCTTGCATTGTATTTCACATGTACAAAATTAAGGGCTTATTTACGGCCCGTAACCGTTTATTTAATTTTTAAAGTAAATTTAGTTAAGTATATGTTCTCGCACCCTATTTTACACCAAAGGGTAGGCCTTTGGATATTAACTTTATCAGAATTCGAGATACAATATATACCTCAAAAGATAGTCAAAAATCAGGCTTTGGCTAACTTTCTAGCTGATCATCCATGCCTTGACATGCTCGAAGAAATTGAATTAGATATCAATTCGTTCGAGCTAAAACCTCGGGTGTTGTATTTCGATGGGTCAAAAACCTCTAAAGGTGCAGGAGTAGGAGTAGCATTGATTAATCCTTTAGGGATTTGCTACAAGTTCGCGTTCACTTTAGACAGGATGTGCACTAACAATCAGGCCGAATATGAAGACTTAATCGTAGGCCTAGAACTAATGATAGAAATGAGAGTAAAAAATGTGATCGTTAGGGATGATTCTCAATTGGTAATTCACCAATTGATTGGTGATTTTAAATGCCAAAGTGATTCCATTATAAGTCAATATGAGATTGCCCAAGAATTGTTAGAAGAATTCGACCAAGTAAAACTTCAATGCGTTAATAGGATATATAACGACGTGGCAAATGAGTTGGCCCAAATGGCCTCAGGGTACTCAAAGATTTTGAATTGGAAGTCTACTTGTGAGTATGGAACCATATTGCCCGTGACCCAAAGAAGGGCGAGAAGGATTGAACTTCACTGCATACAAGATGGAGATACAATGGATTGGAGAACAGAGATTAAAAGGTTCCTTAAAGAACCTAATGGAGGGATTAGTAGGAAAATGAAGCTGTGTTTGCTGAACTATACATTAATAGATGAAGAGTTGTTTAAGAAACGCTCTGATGGTGTATTGCTAAAGTATGTAAGTTTGCAAGAAGCCAGGACGATTATGACTGAGGTGCACGAAGGGATATGTGGAGCTCATCAAGCTGGCCAAAGGATGAGATGGTTAATTATTAGGAGTGGATATTTTTGGCCAAAGATGTGCGAATTATGCGTTCAGTATGCAAAGAGTTGTTTAGCATGCCAAAAGCATGGTCCAATACAAATGGCGCCAGCACTAGAGATGACACCTATTATTAAACCTTGGCCGTTCAAGGGTTGGGCGATAGACCTGATAGGGAAGATTTATCCCCCATCGTCCAAGCAACATACTTTTGTTATAGTTGCAACCGACTATTTCACCAAGTGGGTAGAGGCGGTACCTTTGAAAGAGATCACCCAAAAGAATGTCATAGAGTTTATCCGTGATCACATCATTTATAGGTTTGGAATTCCATAAACGTTGATGGTAGATCACGGAACATCTTTGAATGGGGATCAAGTGAACAAATTTTTAAGCGAGTTTGGGGTTAAATTAGTAAACTTCACACCATATTACGCTCAATCCAACGGACAAGCAGAATCTTCTAATAAGATTCTAAAAAATATAATCAGAAAGATGATAGATAAAAATGTCAGAAATTGACACGAATGTCTGAATAAGGCCTTATGGGCTTATAGAACATCACCTCGGTCAAGTACCAAAATTTTTCCTTTCCAACTTACTTATGGACAGGAGGCCGTTTTGCCTATGGAAATCAACGTGCAATCGATTAGAGTATGCTTGCAACATAAGTTAAATGATGATGAGTATACCGAATCACTAGTTCAAAATTTATTGGGGTTGGAAGAATTAAAGTTGGACTTCTTAGATAAATTGCAAGTTCAAAAATAAAGAATGGCTAAGTCTTATAATAAAAAAGTCATAGCCAAATAGTTCAGCCTGGACGAATTAGTTTGGAAGACGATACTCCCTTTGGATAGCAAGGATCCAAAGTACGGAAAATGGTCCCCCAATTGGGAAGGACCATACAAAGTAAACAGTGTGTTGCCCAATGGAGCATATCATTTGGAAGATTTAGATGGCACCAAGCACGTGAGATTCATTAACGGCAAATATTTGAAAAAATATGTTCCTTCTTTATGGGAATGTGAACAGATAAAAGCGTAATCAAAGCATGTTGAACGATTAAGGATAACAAGGTCAGAGCCAAATACGTTCAAATAAAGTCCTTTATTATCAAACGTTCATTACAAAGTTGCAAGATACAAATAATAGATGCTCTACAAGCTATAATTAAAAGTAAGCTAATATCAACGATTAAGGATAACAAGGTCAGAGCGAAATACGTTCAAATAAAGTCCTTTATTATCAAACGTTCATTACAAAGTTACAAGATACAAATAATAGATGCTCTACAAGTTACAATTAAAAGTAAGCTAATATCTCGATCGATCGCCGAGTAAGAGGGTGGACTGGCCTCGTACCGCCTTCCTAAATGCATCGCTGCAATGGTGGGCATGAGAAGCACTCTCAGCAAGCAAGGTGACCCGCAAGCATCCCAAAAATTGCCTTCCATCATTGAACCCCTTGTAAAGAACAAAGAGACGATGGAAAGAATTTTGATGGGAAAAACTTTGCTGCTGGCCAAAAAATATTTCCTATACCTCCAATACCAAAGGTGACATCAAGGCAAGTAGTAAAATGGACGGACCAAACAATCCATTTTTATAGAAGACGAAGGTTTTGGATTGATTGTCAGAATGCCAAACAATGGCAGCAAATTGGTTTCGAAGAAGAAAATGAAAATGAAGATGGAAGATGGAAAGTGCGAAGTATACGTGCATTTATAGGGGGTGGAGATGAAGAGACAGAATATGAGCAGTCACATTCTGCCTAGTAAATGGAATTAAGTAGCCCAAAGTCTTGGGAAAAGAGGTGGAAATATCAAGAGAAAATGTGCAAATTTTTAGCACAAAGCAGTTGAATGCTTGAAGGATTGGCGATTAAAAGACAAACGTCAAATAAATGCACAAGAAGTTAACATAGATGTTCATTAATGATGTACAAGGTTACAAAGGGAAAATCAAATGCAAAATTACAAAAAGAAAAAGTTAAGGCATTATATGTCTTAATTATAACCCACCCCATACCGAACGAATTCTTTCCCTAAGTTTTTCCCAGTCCTCGTTCTGCCGAGAGGAAGTGATGTTCAATTTGGCCATGATATCATCATCAACTTCCAACTTCTTGTACTGCTCGACCAAGGACTTAGTTTGCTCAATTTCTTGGGAGGCGTTACGCTTTTTCGCAGCCATTCTCGCCTTGCAGTCGTCCATTTTGGCCTGAAATTCCATCATTTGAGCAGCCAAACTAGCCATCAAAGAGTCTTCAATCATGACTTTGGAGGAGATTTCTTTCAACTCGTCCTCAGTTTTGTTGATCTCCTGACGCAAAGACTCTTTTTCAAATATGGCGCGAAGATATTGAGTACTTTTGGCCTTCAGTTCAACATTCTTGGCCAACAAGGCAAGGACCTCGAAATGGATAACTTTCAACGTCGCTTTAAAATCAGCAGAAAGATTGAGCGACGAAAGTGTCAGTGCTTGCTCTAACTTCGCATTCAAATGCTCAAGCTTATCCTTATGTCTGACAGCACTAGCCTTACCAATGTCCATATGCATGAAGGACACGTACTCAAATATCGACTGCTTGAGGAACTTCATATCTTCTTCTGAAGAAGTAGCAAGACGACCAGATGGAGCAGGGCGAGATGTCTTGACTTGCCCCCAGGAACCGAACAAGTCTTGGATGGAACGCACAATCTTATCAGCATCCTACAAAGAAAATTGCCAATACTGAAGATTCTCACTACAACGAGCAAGATGGAAATAAAAGTGAAGCAAAGATTACCTCATCAATAATCTTGGAAGATGGCATATCCTCAGCCAAGTCTGCCACCTGTGGCTCCACCATTCGCGAGGACTTCCCCTTGTCTGAACGAGAAGATGTTGCCACAACGGGTAGACTCATAGGAGCATCTGCAGAACTCAAAAGTAACAAATCAAAAACCAATAGCACAAGCAAAGGTAAAGCATCAAAAAACTGAATTACCTTCTGCTTTGATGTTTGGGGGGTTGACGCCCTGGGAAGAAGGTGACTCATCCATTGATTGTGATGAAGATTCTGGGACTGAAGATGTCTCTTTAAGCGTAGTCCCTTCATCAGCTGGTTTGGATGAAGCAGTCTCAGTGGAGGATGATGGAGCAGGAGCTGCCGATACCAAAGTCTTTAAAGGAGAGGCTGAACTTTTCTGAGAAGTCCAAATAAATTATCAGCACACAGAAAAGTTTCAAGTATAAAAAAGTATACTTGTGAGTAAACCAATTTAATTACCTTCCTCCTGATGATAAGAGGGGTATCATCATCATCATCATCAACATCATCCTCCAAAATGGGAGATGCTGAGGCCGACCGTTTGCGGCTCGGGGCACTTTTGGCTGCAGTAGGCTTGGCAGGGAGAGAAGAAGATGGACGAGCAGACTGTTTAGCGCGACGAGGAGGGGAAGGACTCCGGATGGACAAAGGAGTGACTAAAACAGGAGGAGGGAAAGAAATGCTCGGCTGGTCCAGTAAATGAAAGGCACGATTGGCATCAGTCGCAAACAATCTGCACTTCACTGACGGCCAGAGCTATTCAAAAAGGGAATGGATGGCATGGCTAGAATTGAAGGGGGCTAATAAAAAATGGCTCGTCAAAAGAAAATTACGAGCATTTATAACCTCTACCTCCGCCTTATTAATAATATGGAAGCGGTCTATCAAGTTCCTTGAATAGCAAGGAGGAATAGGCCAGGTTTGGCCGAAACCAAGTTGGCGAGCAAAAAATTGGGGAGCATATATTTCTACCCCTGCCTTGGCATTGGTCCCAGTCAAAATATCATGAAATAACTCCCTCCCAGTTAAAAATTGGATCCAAATGAGCAGAGAGGTGCTCGCACTATCTATAGTGGAGGGAGGATGCGCATAGTCTGAAGTCAAAAAGGGAGGAAAAGGAAAGAAGGAAATCATTGAATCCAAAGAATAAAAGAATGAAAAAATGTCCCTTCTAGACATATTTACAGGAGCCAGGGGCTCAATAGCTAGCCCATAGCAGCTAGCAGAAGGACGAGAAATTGATGGAGCGCCAAGTAATGGAAAATAGGATCTCAACCACATTTGAGTGAACCAAAGAGGTCCACTGCCAGTGGGAGATGCACCATTCTTCAATTGAGTTTGAAGAGAAGCCATGCCTCTATAGAGGGCAGCCAAAAAGAAAGAACATAAATTCAGAGGCCTGCCACGTGCCAATTCGTGCGCTATGGGTAAATAGCTCAGGGAGGGCTTTATGCTTGGCATGCACAAAACATATTTACAAAGCCAAACCAGAAGAAAAGCCACTCGCTCAGTATGGGAAGGCTCAGCGTTCGAATGGTTATGAAGGGTTTACAGGCTTGAATAAGACTCGGTGAGAGTTTTACCAAACTTTGGGGCGCCACCAGAAACCAAGATACCAGGAAAAATGGTATCGTCCAAAGGTGGTAGATTCACTAGGGCCCCAACATCCCTTAAAGTTATAGACATGGGGCTAAGAGGGAAAACAAAGGTATTATATTCAGAAGATCAAAAACTTAAAGAGATCGAAAAAAGTGCTGAATCAAAAGTAGGGGGTTGAAGAGAGATTTCTAACAAATCAGAAATTCTAGCATTATCAAAAAGCGCCTTAGTAAGACCATGGTCCACAAGGCGAGCATGCCACCTACGAAAAACTACGTCAGATTTGGGCCAAGTGCAAATACATCTTTCGCGAAGTGGCCCCAGCGGCAGAGAGTTTAGAAATGGAGGGCCTTGAGTACAAGGAAACAGCTGGCCCACCGCTGCTTGTTCGACTGCCTCTGCATTGTTGAAGGACCTAGGTAGAACTCATTGAGTTCGACATTGGCGGGTGCGAGAAAGTTCGGAGTTATGTATGGACGATTAACGAGTTTTTGAAAGTCATCAAAACTAAAGGAGTCGCTAGATTGAGATTGTGAAGTAGCCATTAGGGACGAAACAGAGTTTTTCAGAGTTACGTAGTAGGAAAGCAAAGAGATGAACAGTAAATTGTGGGAGAGAAATGCGAAAAAGTGAGGCGTGATTTAATGGTGCAGTGAAATGACGTATTTGGGGTTTATAAAGGTTTGCAAAACGTCGCACCTTTTCAAAGCTATGGAAGAAAACAATGATTGAAATTTTTGAGAATTTCAAATGTTGCTGGAAACACAAAAGTGAATATGGCAAAATTTAATAATTGGTATTAATTCTGCCATATTGGGGGGTAATTGTTGACACATAAAAATTCGGCCTAAATCGAACGGCCCAAGGAATGAAACCCAATGGGAGGATCCCCAAATCAGATAGCCTAAAGAATGAAGCCCAATCAGACAATTCAGGATGAAGGCCCAAATAGGGAAGCCCAGGAACGCGGTAACACCATCGCCCAAGCTTGCAAAGGATTTGAGCGAATGGAGTGCCATGCAGTCGCCCAGAACTGCTACTCTATTCTCGCCCAAGCC
Organism: Olea europaea var. sylvestris; assembly: GCF_002742605.1. NCBI lineage: Eukaryota > Viridiplantae > Streptophyta > Magnoliopsida > Lamiales > Oleaceae > Olea > Olea europaea. The sequence continues at coordinate 23,128,010 of NC_036239.1, forward strand.
TTCGAGTCGCCCAAGGTCTTAGCAAACATGAAGTGTTGTGGTTATCAAGAAGCGCAGTTATTAAAGCAGTTATTAAGCAGCCCTATCACGTTCCACGATTCAAGAAATTCAATCGAAAACGGTTGAACGACGAAAAGTAATGGCAGCAGTTAAAAAAGGCAGTTTCATGACAAGTTGGCCATTACGAGGAAAGTGGGCAGTTATAGAACGATCAAGAGTTTTGAGGCGGTTGATCACAAAGAGATCATCCAGGGAGTATAAAAGGAAGAAAAGACATAGAGCAAAGGACCCCGAATCAAAAACTCTCGAACAGAGAACATGTAATTTTAAATTTCTTAGTTTAGATTTAAACACTTCTTTTAGTAACTCGTGTGCTTGCGCCCCTTGGAGGCGTTCTGTTTTTACTTTCCGATTGTAAAGTCATCGCCAATAAAGAACACCCCTTTTTACGACTTTGTCTCAAGAGGTTTGTCCTTTACACAATCGTCTGATCACTTTTTAATTGTTAGCGACGAACCCACGCGAAACAAGAACATTTTATAACATTAAAAATTTATAATCACTACAAAATAAATGATTAAATGATGCAATATATACACACACGTGTGCACGTGCCTCCATTTTATATTGGATTTGATTGAATAAGTTAAGCCCTTATTTGGGATCAATTTTATTTAAAATGTATTTTTAAATAATAAATTTTTGAAGATTGTTTAACTAAAATATAAGAAAAATTTAAATGTACGTATAAATATTATTTTAGTAAAAACTTTGTGAAGAATGGATTGACTACTAAAGTATTTGCGAGGCTCAGTTTATTCTTCCAATAATACGAAAACCAAACACAATCGACCCAAGACAATGCCAAGTTCTTCCCACTTACGGTTGCCAAAAGACTACACACTTAGGATACCACAAATATAGGCAATAATTCAATAACAATCACCACAAAGGTAGAGATGAACAGGGACAGAGACGGGCAAGAGAAGCAGAGAAGAAAACACCAATTTCTCACACAAGGGAGGCGCACGGTTCGGTCTTGACAAAAGGATAGGAGACCCAATATATTCAACTAATGAGGCCAAGTAAGGTAAGTTACAATATGATAACTAATGGGTCAAGTAAAGCCCAAACAATAGACTAATGGGCTGCCAAGTGAACATCTCTTATTTTGGCCATCTAAGCGAGTTGGGCCACGAGCAACACTAAAATGTTTAAGTTGTTTCAAATGGTCCAATTAATCTTTGGGTCGTATCGTCTCGATTGTGATGCTCAAATTTCGTTCAGCCATTTGGTCGAGCCAACTGAGAATTAAAATGGAATTAACATAATGGCTTGAGAGGTCGTTTGACAAGAATTTGCCCAACAACCTCCACCTTAGTGTGAAACGACTTGCAAAGAAAAACATTAGTGACACCTCTAACGGAGAAACGATAAAATTGAAAATTATTTACTTGTACCAATGTTTAGAAGATTCTTGCAGCTTCTAAACTTTACTAGTAGCAGCACTTTCGTGCCCATGTCTGTATATGGACCTTTTTAAGTCTTATCATCTCTTATGAGATAATATCTCTAATGAAATGTAGTCTAACATCAATGTGTTTAGTGCATTCGTAAAAAATAGTCTAACATCAATGTGTTTAGTGCATTCGTAAAAAATAGTGCATAAATGTATTGAGGGCTGACTATCGGAATACACTACCACATAATCATCCAGGACACACAGTTCATGAAGCATACCTTTAAGCCACAAAGCCTTTTTAATTGCCTCAGTGGTAGCAAAATATTCTGACTCTGTCGTGGATAGTGCAACAATGTGTTGTAACTGTGATTTCCAGCTAACACAAGAATTAGATAATATAAACACATAAGAGGAAGTTGATTTCCTATCATCCCTATCCCCCACATAGTCAGCATCTACAAAATCCTTCAATTTCACTCCTTCCCTGCTGGCACCAAACTTAAAACCTACATCACTAGTACCCTTCAAGTATCATAATAACCACTTTAAGACTTCCCAATGTTCAGAATCCGAACTAGACATGTACCTACTGAAAGTGCTAACAACAAAAGCTAAATCCGATTTAGTACATATCATCAAATACATTATAGAACCAATCACATTAGAATACGAAATCTTACTCATGTATTCTACTTCACGTTCATTGCAAGAAGCCTGATCTTTAGATAATACAAAATGATTAGCTAGAGGCAATGTGACGAGTTTGCAATCATTCATATCAAAACTTTTCAATCCTTTAGAAATATAACGAGACTAATGCGAAAACAAAGTAGAATTTGACCGATCTCTTACGATTTTCATGCCTAGAATTCTCTTAGCTTTACCTAAGTTTTTCATGTCAAATTCACTATTAACTTTATTTTTATGTTGTTTGTCCACTTAGGCGATAAACCAATTAAAAATATGTCGTCCACATTGAGCAACAAAAATAAGTATTTGTTATAGTATCGTTGTGTAAAAAATACAGGTAATGATCAAACTTACTTTTTTAGAACTCTATAATGAGTACAAAATAATCAAGTCTTTTGCACCACTGTCTAGGTGACTGTTTCAAGCCATACAGGGGACCTTTTAAGAAAATACACATGATCATATTTTAGCTTATCTTTAAAACCTTTTGGTTGATTCATAAAGATTTGTTCGTCAAGTTCTCCATGTAAAAAAAAATTTTTTATATCAAATTGTTCAAGTTCTCAATCAAAATGTGCAACCAATACAAGCATGACACTAATAGTAGTGTAAATGATCTTTGATCAATAAAGTTTACGTTTGTCGATAAAAAAAAATACAGGGGACCTTATAAGAAAATACACATGATCAGGTTTTAGTTTATCTTTAAAACATTTTGGTTGATTCATAAAAATTTGTTCGTCAAGTTCTCCATGTAAAAAAACAATTTTTATATCAAATTGTTGAAGTTCTCAATCAAAATGTGCAACCAATGTAAGCATGACACTAATAGTAGTATAAATGATCTTTGATCAATAAAGTTTACGTTTGCTGATAAAAAAAATGGTGAGAAAATCTCATTATAATCAACACTTCCTTCTATGTGTAGCCCTTAACCACTAAACTAGCCTTAAATCTAAAGTTTTTCGAGCTACTAGTACATTCTTTAACCTTAAAGACTCACTTTGCAATCGACAGTTGATTTATTCTTAGGTCTATGTACTACCTCACAAGTCTGATTCTTCTCTAGAGAACTCATGTCCTCTTCCATTGCCTTAAACCACTCTTTGAATTGTTCACTCTTCATTGCCTCCTCAAAGGTTTTTAGCTCTCTATCAACTAGTTCTTCATAACTAGCATGAGCAAAAGCTAACTCAGATTCATATCTGAATCTCCTAGGCTCTCTCGTTTGTCTTCTCTCTTTATCCTTAACTAAATTGTAGTTTGCTAAGAGATTTTCTTCCTTAGGATGCTCTTCTATCACTACCTCATCACTATTCTCCACATCGAGTTCCTAAACCCGAGTCTCCACCTCATTTGGAGTAGTAGGGATAGATGTGCTAAACTTTCCTAACTCCACCTTAAATTCATCTCCCTTTTCACTTGGTTTCGTTTCACTCACAGGTTCAGATTTATCATTAAGGCAAGGCATCTCACCCTTATTAAACGTGACATCCATACGATGATCTTTACCCTCTTTTGGCTTCTATCTCATAACTTATAACCCTTAACGCCCTCAAGGTATACTAGAGATACACACTTTCTAGCTCTAGGTTCAAACTTTCACTCACTCTGATGAAAGAAAGCAGCATAACCAAAAATTCTAAGTATAGAGTAATCACTCAGTTTACCAGACCACCTTTCATGGGGAGTATCGTAATTTAAAGCAGCAGATGGAGTCAAATTAATTAAATAATAAGCAGTCATAACAACTTCACCCCAAAAATGACTTTGGGATACCAGAACATAATATAATGTAGCGCACTTTATCAAGTATGTTTTTATTCATCATTTTCGCTACCCCGTTTTGCTAGGGAGTATAAGGAACGGTCTTATGTCTTGTTATTCAATTTTCTTTACACATACTGTTAAATTCAATGTTACAGAACTCTTGATTATTATCATTTCTTAAAAATTTAATCTGTTTCCCAGTTTAGTTTTCCACTTATCTTTTCCAGTTGTTAAAGTTGTGAAAGTATCGAATTTATCCTTCAAAAGATAAACCCACACTTTCCTAGTGTAGTCATCAATAATAGATAAAAAAATACATATTCTCACCAGAGGTGGGATAACTAGTAGGATCCCACAGATCAGAATGAATATATTCAAGCACACTTTAGCTTTTACGAACACTAATTGAGAAAGAAGTTGTATGATACTTACCAAGCAAACAGTAATCATAGAATGACAAATCAGACATATAGTCATTACCAAATACACATTTTTCATTAAGAAACTTAAATCCCTTAATGGCTACATGTGCAAACCTATTATACTACGTATGTGTATGATCAACCTTAGCAGAAGAGATAGATGACCTTAAACCTCTGATCACTTCTCCAGTAGTGATATAAATGTCATTTTTTTAGTTTCCTTAATAGAAATTAAAGCACCCTCAATCATCTTTAACGTCCCATTTCCATTTTTACCCGTGAAGTCATCATTTTCAAGTCTTCCTATTGAAATTAAATTCCTAGACAGTTCAGGAATATATTTAATGTCTTTCAAGGTATATACAAGACCAATGTCAAACTTTATATTAATGTCACCGATTCCAACAATTGTATAGACAAAATTATCACACAGCACAACATGCCCAATATTAAATTTATGCAAGTTTTCAAACCAAATTTTTTCAGATGTCAAATAAAAAGATGCACTAAAATAAAGTATTACTCATGTATGCGGGAATAGCAGTTAGATTCAATTCAGCAGTATACGTAACAAAACTTGTAATTATATAGACCTCACCGTCATCCTCATTGGAAGTAGAAGACAACATGTTGACCTCGTCTCTTTCCTTAACCTTTAACTTATCCTTCTCCATATAACAATCTTTTATAAAATGTCTACATGTTCCCACAGTCATGGCATTTTCTAACCTTCATTCTAGACTTTGATCTAAACCTACCATTGTCCTTCTTCTTCCATGCATTACTACTTAACTGGCCACTACTTTGGTATCTATCATGACTGTTTTGTCTAAATTGAGTTCTAACCCATATCATATGTATTTCACCACTTTTCTTATCATGTTTTTCAACTCTAATTTTCATCTCCTTGCTTTTAAGAGAGTCTATGACAATTTCAGGTGTCAAAGTGTCTCTACACTAGATAATTGTATTTTTAACTTCCTTAAATGAGTCAAGCATAAAGTTAAGCTAAGTTATGGCCTTATAGGTTTCAGATACAATTTCATCACCATTAACAATATTTTGCACTAATTTGTCAAACACATCTAAATTGTCATCAAGATTCTTTGAACGATCCATTTTAAAGCTGGAAAAACGTTCTAGTAAGTAAAGCTTGTTTAGGGTAGATTTGATCGAATATAGATCTTCCAAATTTTTTCAAAGTTTTTGGAGGTTTTCATTATATCTACATTTTTTAAAAGAACATCAGATAAGTATAAAATAATTGAGGTATAAGTAAGCTCATCGACTTCTTCCTTTTGTTCTTTTGAAAAATCAGCTAGAAAATTATCTTCGATGACTTTTAAAACGTTTTGTTTTACCAAAAATACCGTTCATCTTTCCCTGCCAAATTGAAAAAACACATTTTTTCCATTAAAAATTTTCAAATCAAAGTTGTAAGTTGTCATTTTCACAAAACAGCCAAAATGTACAAACCACAGTCAAACTACACAAAGTAGTCATAGGGCCACAGACAATATACTCTGTTCTAAATTCTTAGGATTTCGTAAGACTCATAATCTTAGATCAAGGAAATATTCGAACAGTTAAGGTCTTGGTATTCTAACGGAACTAAAAACGCACCGAAAATGGCAATACAACAAAAATAGATATGCCTTACACATAGCAAGTTTCATGGCAATTATAGCACCATTAACAATATGCGTATTTAACAAAAGCAAGTACTCGATCAAACAGTTAGGAGCAAGTAATCCTAATTTCTAGCACAAGTAATAGCAATGTTACCCCTTTACGGTAATCACAACCCTACTGTCACCTCATACGGTGATACGCTAATTCTGAAAACTAAATGGGTTAAGCCAATTTACCAGAGCAGACCTATCTGAATTCGTAAAGTCGAGATATGTGAATTTGATGTTTTAGGACCACCACTATTTGCTCTAAAGATTTAACAAATATACCAATGCCAAACAGTTATAAAAGCAGATTGATGTCCAAGGACAAAATCGTCTAGGTTTTCCTATGTAACCTGAAACACTAAACAAACGACATCAGTATGTTCAGGATATTAAACTAACTATTCTGCCTGAAAAAATCTCGTCAAAAAAACGTCGCACACGCCCCACAACCGAAAAGCACCTCGATCTGTTGGTTATGGATCCGGCTTCCGTTTGTCCAATGGAGGTCGCGTTTGGCCAGAATTAGAGAATTTCAGACTTGGGTAGTGAAGAAAATCGAGCCTCCATTAGTGATTTCAACTGGATTTTTGGCCAGATTTCTACCTCCCAAGCTCTGATACTAGATGTGAAGAATGGATTGACCACCAAAGTGTTTGCCAGACTCAATTTATTCTTCCAATAACACCACGACCAAACACAATTGACCCAAGATAATGCCAAGTTTTTCCCACTTATGATTACCAAGAGACTACACACTTATACACACTTAGGATACCATAAATGTAGGCAATAACTCGATAACAGGCACTACAAAGGTAGAGATGAAGAGGGACAGAGACGGGCAGGAGAGGCAGAGAAGAAAATACCAATTTTCTCATACCAAGGTGGCACACGGTTTGATCTTGGCAAAAGGATAGGAGACCCAATATATTCAACTAATGAGGCCAAGTAAGGTAAGTTACAATAGGGTAACTAATCGGTCAAGTAAGGCCCAAACAAAAGACAAATGAGTTGCCAAGTGAACATCTCTTATTTTGGCTATCCAAACAAGTGAGTTAGACCATGAGTAACACTAAAATATTTAGGTTGTTTCAAATGACCCAATTAACCTTTGAGTTGTATCGTTTCGATTGTGGTGCTAAAATTTCGTTCAGTCATTTGGCTGAGTCGACTGAGAATTAAAATCGAATTAATATCATAACTTGGAAGGTCGTTTAACGACAATTTGTCCAACAAAATATAATTAAAAATGAAGAAAAAGGAAATTGCGTTTAAATTAAAATGGAGTCAGAGAGTGGCTAAGTCAAATGGATTTCTTTACTAAACAGCAACTAAAATGAAATTTTGGCTTCAAGTCCATCGTTTAAGCTACCAAAATATGGCTTGTTCACCTCAATTAAATTATTATAAAATTTATTTGTGGGGCCACGGTCTTGAACCAAATTTGGTTTCAATTCTCGCACGAATTAGACATCCAACGCCGTTATGGACCAACAAAAATGGAATTCAAATTTGGAACCCACCGTCTAGTGGTGCACTGATTGTAGAACAAATGATTGAATGAACTGAAGAAGAATTGGATCGAAAAGGAAAAAAAAAATGTGATAGTGCAAGAGTGACAGTTAAGTTTCCATTTAGACCCCTAATACCCTTCTAGAAAGAGAACGATGAGACAAGTAAAACACACTAACTTTTGCTATCCGCGTTCATTTAGGACTCAAGAATTGCTTTTAAAGTTTTAGTGCTATTTTGTCATTTAGTTAATTTCGAATTCTTTTCGATTTTTGTTTATTCAAATTAGGTTTTGATAAAAACTCTTATAAATAAATGGTTAATTCATCGTTTTTCATTTTCTTACATTAATAATATTTGGTGAGTTTATTTTTTCATAATTTGGTGGATTCTAAAAACTGTGTTCTTAAGATTTTGCAAAGTCAAAGTATAAATTTCAGCGATTTGAATAATTCTAAATTGACTAAAATTATGGTTCTCTGTCTTAGGATTCTATTTTAGATCCGATTATAGTTTATAAATAGGAATCTTTTATTGAATATAAATGGGAGGCTAGAGATACAATATTGATGTAAAATTACACATCTAAATGCATTGAGTCCTCAAGGTTTACATCTTTGAAAATGCAAATTGGCATGGACTAGGAGATATACAAGCTTGGAAGAGGATATTAACGATCCATTGTTGGGATTTAGATGCCAAAAGAATAACAATTTTTAGGATTATTTTCTTTATTCTTTGTATTGAACCCGATGATATTTTTCATCTTTTTGTTAGTTAATTTCAATTATATGAATGGCTAAATAATCTGTTGTTATGGTAAACGATATAGTTTAGATTTAATATTTATTTAATTCAAAATGTTTCATTCAGATTTGATTAATGTTTAATTGCTTATTGTGTGTTTAATTACATTCAATTACTTGATCACTGATTGCTTGATTTAAGGACAATATGAATATGAGATATATTTGTTTAATTTGTGCAATATGTGACATAAGTGTTATAAAAGATCGAGAAATCATTATAGGCTATGAAATCTTGGCAGAATTCCTACATTTGAATGCTTTTATGTGTATCAATTTACATTGAGATATAATAAATTTGAGTATGTGAAAAGAGTTGGTTTTACTAAAGGGGTATTACTAACTAAAATTGGTTAATTCGATTGTTAATACATATGAAAAATGTGTTGAATGATGTTGGATTGAATGAATATTAAATTATCCATGTGAATTCGAAATTCTTGACTGCCTAATCCCAATGGTCTCCACGACTTTGTAAATAGTACACCTTTAGTTTAGCTTAGCTTAGTTTATTTTATATCCTAATTCTTGATTTGATAAGTTTTTACCACATTAATTTAGGTTGATGTTAGATTAATATAAAAATTAATATTAAGTACTTAATCCTTATGGAAACAATATTCAGACTCGAAAATCCACTTTATTACTTGTAACGTTTTGTACATCTACGGAATTAATCAATCTTTATATCAATTCGATTATAGTGAAATTGTCTCATGATAACAAGACGAGTGAAGAATGTTATAATCTATATTTTGTTATCTTATGATCGATGCATTGGCCAACCAAGTTACATTATGTTATATTTTGATCACATGGATCGATATGATAACGTTGGCAAGTGATCACCATCACTACTATGACTTTGCCTCTGTCATATCGTTCCCCAAAATGAACCATAAACCCAAAAATTCAACCGCCATCACCTTCTATACAACTACTCACTGTCCAAAACGACACCTTGGACCACATACAAACCTCGAAGCATAGTTTTTGAACTTTTAAATATAAAAGCATGATTAGGTCTAACTTCCAAATATTTCTATAGCTATCCTCTAGTTTGGACGAGACAAAAGTTCTATAACTCAAATCATTCATTGTTTTCCAGTAAGTTTTGTTAGAAGTAGAAATCTTTCCCATCTTGTCAATAAGATCGAGATAGACGGGTCAGTTTTCACATATGCAAAAAGTACTCAAGATTAGATTAAAGAAGTTGAGTTAGCTACTAATACTTTCTTAATATTATGGTAGACATCAGTGACGGATCCAGAATTTTGAATCAGTATGGGCGGATGTTGATCGTCGACTGTCAGCCGCAATAAAATATTAAGAGTCCCGTTTGAAGTCTTCTTTTGCAAAAAAAATGTATTTTGGAATAGTGATTTGATGGAAAATGTCTGGTTAAAAATAAAGAAAAGTTTTGAATTTGCGTGTAATATTATTTTATTGAAGAATGTATGAATGAAAAGAAGAGAGAGAAAAATATATTTTCAAATAAATGGAAATCAAATGTGGCCTAAAATTTAAATATAACAATTATTTTGTTCAAATTGAATATATATAACTCTATTATAAGAATAAACCGTATTCATCAAATGACATTGTTGTCAATTTTGTATAATTCGTAGGAAGAATACGAGTTCGAATTTTTACAATTGCATTAAAACCGCTAAAACCTAACATAAGCTTTCAATAAACTTAGACTTACATGTTCGAATCCCCTTAGGCACCCTCCCTAATGCATTAATTTTGGTAAAAAATATTGCACAACAAATAAATTAGTTGGTAGGGAATTCGAACCTAGAACTTTCAATATGTACATGCAAGCTCTGACCAAGTTAGCTAAAAAAAATGTTTAAAATTAAAATGAATTATTAGTAATATAAGTTAAAAAGTTTATCTATTGTCAAAAATAAAATAAAATAAAATAATTGCTCCTTGCCTATTTAGCACGCACAGCCGCAGGTGCTCGCTAGATATTTGATCCATCACTGGTATATATTGACACGTCCTAAATATTATGATCTTGAAGATGGTGAAATTCACAGTCATAGACATAACTCCAACCCAACAATCAGGAAAATAACATACGAGGTCTTAACTGGAACTCAATCTTTTACCATGAATAAACCTCATGGGAAAGATTTTTTTTTTTTTTTTTCATTTATAAAATTTTATAGGTTCCATATTGCAAAAACAATTGACTTGAAAATCGAAAGCACAACCTATGGCGACCTCGTGTAAAGACGCTTTGCAATTTTTCTTTAATTGTCTTTTCTTTTTCTTTTTTTCTTCTCTCTCTCTTTTTAAAGTTCTCAAAGTTGTCCAGATATGCTCGACACAATTGCACGCTAACAATACGAGCAATTGGCAAATGTATGAATATATACTTTTCTTTATCTTACTAATCCTCCAATGAACAGAATCACATATTTTCTTTTAATAACAATGAAATAACTATTATTTGAGTCTAGGTTCCCTTTTATTAATTTTTTTTATACATAATATATTTTTTCTAAATTATTGTTCCCCCAATGCGTGGTCACGCACGAAGCACGTAATATCAAGCCCTGCACGTGTCTCCTCAAATCGCAAAAGCACATTGGTTCACGTGGCTTGCAATATTAATCTTCTTGTATTTTAATACTGATCCTTTTTCTCCAATCCCCCTTTTAATAAAAAAATTCAAATCGAACCCCAAATGTTTGTTTTTAATACTCTTTACCACGGAGTTAATGAGTTTGAGGACGTAAACTTCATTTTTGACAATATTTAGATGTTTGATTTAACATGATGTAAATTAAAATTATTTTGTAATTTAAATCCAAATAACAAAAATTTTAAAATTGTTTTTTAAAACATATTTTAATTGAAGTACCAACATATTTTAATTGAAGTACCAACATTTGGGTAGATACGAAAATAAGTGCCTCGGCTATAGAGCGAGGGAAGAGCCACCTTCATAAAAGAGTGAGATGTTGAAATGTTATGGGCGGTTTAGTTTTGTCTTCATACCTTACAAATCATTTTCATAGTTCAACGTAACACTACGTAGTAACGGTCCAACATTTTCAAATTCAATTTACTTTATATATATATATCGACTTCTTAATATACTTTATATAATGCTGTTTGTACAATCCATATAGTATTTTAGAAATGACGGATTGATAAAAGTTGTGAAAAGTATATGAACCATTCTACAAGTATATGGATTAGGGCATTCGAGTAAAAATATATTGACTTCTTAATACTTTGTATAATATTTCCCAATATCAATATATCACAAAGTCATACTTGGATTTTAAAAATGACATAGTAAATCTTGAATATACATTTAGCCCTGGTTTGTTTTTCATTATTTGTCTATTAAAATGAAAAATATGACTGTTATTCATCACATCAAATCACTATCTTTGACTTTCTATATTTTATGTAGAGCCCGTACGGCTATTTTTTCATTCTCATTTTTGCATTAATGTGTACCAAACGGAACCTATGACCCTAAAAGTTAGTTAATCAGTACATCTAATTGTCAAGTGTTTGTAGTTAGGGGCAAAGTTAGGGTTTTCTATTATTATTTTTTTCGATTACAAAAAAATTGCAAGGAAAAAAATGAGGCCAACCATGCCCTAACTCCGCCACTAAATGTAATGTTAGTCCATTAAGCTGATTATGAAATTGAGAGTTAAAGATAGAAGAGGATGAAAATGAAATAGATAATCACGCGCGTAGTACTATTTTATTGGTAGGTTTTGTTTTAATTATGTATTTTATTGACGAATTATTGGGAAAAAAAGTTATTTGCTTAATTAAATTTGGCGCGTTTTCAATCATTTGTATAAGTATCAACCAGTATAAATACTACATTAGTCCAATAATTTGATCAATATCTTTTGGTGACTGGTGTTCGTTAATTCGAGCACACGTGTGAGGGATTAATTGAGAAGGGATTGATAATATGATTTAGTGGATGTTTGGTGGAAATTAAAATTAAATTTTTTTTAGTAGATTATGAGAAAAAAAAATTGAAATGTGTAGTTGAAAAGTTGTGGGATTTATAAAAAATATGATTAATATTGATTGTTTGACTTTTACTTAAATTAAAATCAGATTTTAATTCAAACCAAACATTCTCTTACTCTTTTTTATTTTCACGCTTATGTGTTTCCGACAAAAATAATAAGAGTAGAATCATTTCAGCAAAGGATTATTGTTGATGCATTTTTTTCCTCTTCTTTTCCCCTTTTTTTCTATCAAGAAACAACGAGGACTAACTGTACAACAAAATTAAAATGTTGAATGCCGAGAGCCCGAGATGCTCTTTTTAATAAGGTTGATGACCAAAGTGCAATAAAAGTAAAAAAAGTTTGATTTCTCTACTGCTATTTTTTTTTTTTTTTCCTTCAATAATTGTACACTATCATGTGAAGATTAGCCATAGAGTTGGGACCCACTTTTGGTCCCCAAAAGCATCACGTGAACAAGATTTTCAAAAATTAAATTTGGGACCCACAAGATTAATCAAGATTAGGGTTTTGGAATCATGTTTAATCTTACACTCTACTCAACGCATTTAGGACCCATTTAATTTCAATCAACCACTTATACCTCAGACAAAAACAAAACCTTTGAATCCTCGTACTCCCTCGTTTGCCCCAATTCTCATTGTTTTTCCTCTTTCATTTTCAACAATATAATCTTTCATAAAATAATATTATACGTAAATAAAAAAGATTTCATTCTTTTTCAACCACACATTTAAAAAAAAAAAACACTATTACAACTATTAAAATTTGAAAAGAATGGAGGTCAAATGGGAGAAATTGCTTTAATGTCCTCATATTTAGTATATAAAAACAAGAAAAATGAATTAATATTTTGAATTTAGATCTAACAATATAAATATATTTAATTATTTACAAAGAATTTCGTTACTTTGTGATCGTTATATTTATTGTTGTCATTTGTGAAACTTTGATTGTTTAGTTCGATTCATTGTTATGTTGACTGATAGATCACTAAGCTCGAAGATACTTAGAGAAGAGAAATTAACAAAAGACCAATTAGGTTACTTTTTAGACCAATCGTTTTAGAATAAATAATAAATGGATAATTAAAGGTTTAATATTAATAGATAGACAATAATATGAAGGATGTAAAAAATTAAGAACGTGAATAAAAAAAAATGAAGTTTGACATTTATTAATAAATATTTACATATTAAAAGTGTTTATATTAAATTCACAATGATGGGAACTATTTTCGACCCCATTTTGTGACATACATTTTGATAATATTGTTGGCTAATAAGAATAAACTTTAATGAAATTTCTCAAGATGCTTTCGAAACTATTGGTGTTGGATTTTTTTCCTTTTAAATTAATGTTCTATTTTTGTGACTTGACTGATGGAAATTGTTATATCTGACAAAATGGATTCAGTGTACATGTTATTTGTTAATTAGGATAATGATTTCTATTGCCCGAGTTACTTCATCACAACAATGTAAATGGGAACGTATTATGATCAGGGATGTAAATTGTCAAGAATTTTCGAAGAGACGGGATGTTAATAAAAAACTATTATTTCGCGTCTTGTTTACTTAATTATTTATATTTCTAACATAAATTTTTAATTTTATAAATATAATTTAAATTGAAAAATATAAAAAAATTTAGATCCTGTAAGATGAAAACATGACGGTTTAGGAATTTCATGATGAGGCCCGTCCCCATCCCATTTTCTTTTGAGAAGGGAAGAGGAATTTTGTCATCTCTATTTCGTAAACTTTCATAATATTATAAATGAAATGACGAATCAGAAACATAAATTAACTTGATATGTAAATTGAAGTTTGGTGACTTCTATTTAAAATTTGGGCACACTCTATTCTTGTTATATTAGGTAAATAAAATCATTTTTCAAATAGGTTTTTTCAGTTTACCAATTAGATCACATTTTTCAGACCACAACAATTTCTGACAAGAGAAACCTTAAAATTGACTAAAGATAAAGATAAACATCACTTTCTCGTGAATTGCATCTGAAACCTTTAACCTAACCATGGTTACTTTGTGACCTCAATTAAATCATTAACTAAACCTCGTGCAAAAAACAGCAGTTGGGATTTAGGGGAAACAAAATAGCGCAAAAGAAAGAACCTCCAAACGTCCCAACTTCTCTGAATCTGGTCCAGCTCTCCACCCATCCTGAAAGGAAAAGGGGAAAAAAAAATTTACTACTGAATCCTCACTTTCTTGGCCAATCTGTGATTTTAGAAACTCAGAGATTGGTGGGTTTTTTTTGTTCAATTTATGTTCCTTATCATTTGTTTCAATTCATTTGAAATTTATATATATAGGTGCATATTTTTTATGATTTTCTTTTGTAATGTCTGTTTTTGTAGATTTATGGCCTTCGGGATCGGAAACTAGAAGTATTACGAATTGGGTATTTGCCAAAAAGATCAATTTTTGTTTTCAAGAGGGAACGTTGGTTTTTGTTGGATTGATTTGTGATTCAAAATTGTTGTAATAAAAGTTTGCGTTTTGTTGTCTTCTTGTCGTGCTACTGTGTATATAAGGTTGCCTGTCTGTTTGGCTTGTGTTTGGAGTTGAGAGATGGGTGGAATTTTGTGGAATGATGAGGATAAGGCTACGGTGGCTGTGGTTTTTGGAACTAAGGCTTTTGATTACTTGATGTCAAGCTCGGTTTTGGCCGAATGTTCATTAATGGCAATGGGAAGTGATGAGAATTTACAGAATAAGCTTTCAGATCTTGTGGAGCATCCTAATGCAGCCAGTTTTAGTTGGAATTATGCAATTTTCTGGCAACTTTCGCGATCGAAGTCCGGTGACTTGGTCCTAGGATGGGGGGACGGGTGTTGTCGAGAGCCTCGTGAAGGTGAAGAGTCTGAAGCAACTCGGATTTTGAATTTTAGACTCGAGGATGAGACTCAGCAAAGGATGAGGAAAAGAGTTCTTCAGAAGTTACACACACGGTTTGGGGGAACCGAGGAAGATAATTATGCTTTTGGACTGGATAAGGTTACGGATACTGAAATCTTCTTCCTTGCGTCCATGTACTTTTCTTTCCCTCGGGGAGAAGGTGGCCCAGGAAAGTGTTTTGGATCTGGAAAACATGTTTGGTTATCGGATGCATTGAAGTCCTCGTTTGATTACTGCGTAAGGTCGTTTCTTGCAAAATCTGCTGGTATGCAAACAATTGTTTTGGTTCCTACTGACGTTGGAGTGGTGGAATTAGGATCCGTGAGACCGGTCCCAGAAAGCTTGGAACTTGTGCAGATGATAAGATCTTCCTTTTCTTCACATTCGTCCCTTATCAGGACAAATCAAGCCGTGGCTCAGCCTGTGGGAATTGATAGAAAAGATGGAGATGGCCCAAATTCTAATTTGGTAATTGGTAGTCGCCCAGGAGTAGTGCCTAAGATTTTTGGTCAGGATATGAATTCCGGTTCTGTGCAGTTCAGGGAAAAGCTTGCTAGTAGGAAATTGGATGATAGGCCATGTGACGTATACGGAAATGGGAACAGGCTGCCATTCGCACATGCTAGGAGCGGTTTTCATTGTTCAACTTGGACGCAATTGGGTAATGTAAAGCCAGGGAACCCGGTAGAAATTTACAGTCCTCAGACCGCAGCAAAAAACCAATACGAGCTTGTTAGCAGGGCAAAGGAAGAGTTTCAACTCAGCAGTTTTCAGCATCAAAAGCCGGGGCAAATGCAGATTGATTTTACGGGAGCAACTCCGAGACCTATAACTTCCGGACCTCTAAATGTTGATTCTCATCGTTTAGACGCTGAGGTTTCATGCAATGAAGATCTCCTTGATGAGAGGAGGCCACGAAAACGTGGTAGAAAGCCTGCCAATGGAAGAGAAGAGGCTCTCAATCACGTTGAGGCAGAGAGGCAACGGCGAGAGAAACTCAACCAACGGTTTTACGCATTACGAGCAGTTGTGCCAAATATTTCCAAGATGGACAAAGCATCCCTTTTGGGAGATGCCATTGCTTACATAACCGAACTGCAGAAGAAGCTGAAGGATATAGAGTTGGAGAAGGAAAAATTAGGAAATATCTCACAAGAGGCAAAGATTTCGGAAACAAAACCAAATTCGGAAAGGCAGGATCAACCTCCTAGCATTGACATTCGGTCGGTCCATGATGAAGTCATTGTTAGGGTGAGCTGTCCGTTGGATGCCCATCCGGTATCATGGGTCTATCAAGCAATTAAGGATGCAGAGGCAACCATTGTTGAGTCAAAGATCGCCACTGGCAATGACCATGTTTTTCACACATTTGTCGTCAAGTCACATGGATTAGAGCGAATAACTGAGGAAAAATTGATTGAAGCATTTTCCCGTGAGTCCAATCCCCGTCAAGCATCAAAATCTGTTGGATAACAGTAATATTGTCTTTAACAAAGGCTTAATGGGTACTGGGTAGTGCATCAATATGTGGAAATTGCCTGAAGTTTTTTTTTTTTTTTTTTTTTTTTTTGAAATACAGGAATTAATAGTAGGAGTAGAAAAATAACTCCGTCTACTGTATAGGATAGCATTTTATTATTGTTTATATGACACATTTTGTCATGAAGAGTAATTTTGGAAGATAATATTAAATTATTATGTTTAACTGGTTTGTTAAGAAGTTGTTAACTTTCTTTGAGTTCCTTAATGTTCTTTGGGTGCCAGCCTGTCTTTCTTATGTTTTGGCTGATATTATTTTAGTTGCTGTGTTTGAGAGTACAGAAATTTGGTTTTCCTTTGTTCACTCTGGATGATGGTCTCTCACTCTATCAAGGAACGTAGGGGACTGGCAAAGAATGATTCTGCCTCTAACTAAATTTATTGAGAATAAGGTTTAGTTTGTTGTCGTTGTTTGTACGGGATCGGAAGAGGAAATATGTAACAATTATAGAGGCGTATTTATGTCAACAAATGTATGTGATAGTTGACAGCTCTGAGAAGAAATAAGGTGATTAACACATGGGTAGTTGGGGTTTGTCTTGTACAGACTGACTGAAAGAAGTTCATAGTCGTACGAACAGTTTGATCATAGCAAACTAAGCTAGAATATGAAGGGGGGAACTTAATTTTATATAGCCAATTACGGTGAGGTTTTTATTGTATTTGATAAGTTAGATTTAACATTCAAGTAACAATTATTTAACTGTCGAACTATCAACTGTACGGTAAAGAAAGATCCGAGTATAATTCATAAGTTGGGTCAAAAAATAGCAGCAATAATTGGGGCCGTTAAAATGAATGGCATGTTTGGTACTATCGGACAACCTTGAATAAAAAAAAGAAGTTATGACCTTATTTATTGTACTGTTCAATAATTTGCACCGAACCCTCAACCCCTCTCTCCCGAAGCATGGGGAAAGTTGAAAAGAATGTTAGATTTAAATGATGTTGACTAATTTTTTGTGCATGTAATAGCATTTTCTACGAAGGTGGTGAGCTTTCTATTCTTGTACGACCCTTTCTTTTTAGATGAAGAAGACTGGGACGTGGTAACAAGTGTGTGAACTATTTGAAAACTTGTGGATAGGTTCATCGTTCACCGCGTAAGTAAGATTCTTTCGTGCGTAAATAAAGATACCTCAATATTATCACATCAATTTTTGCAATTTGTGATGCAACATCCTATTTGTGTGGCCAAATATGAAGTAAAATGAGAGCCTATCATTTTTGTCGCATGATCCTTGCGGGTCAGTGGTTGGCGACCGACAAAAGAAATGACGTAGGATCATCCGACAACGTGAATTGTATGGTAAACATTACTCCAAAATTATTGACAAAATGAGAATTTATATATGATTTTAGAAGGTATCGAGATATTAAATGGGCGAAATAGAAATGTTCAGGCCAGACTTACTATCCGTAGATATTTGGCGAGGACCGAATCTGCTCGGTTAGTCATCGAAAGGTGAATGAAGATGGTCATGTTCCAGCAAAACATGCCATTTTTTTTAAACGATTTCCTTCATGTAGGGTTCAAATTCACTAAATTAAATGGGAAGTGTTATATATACATAATTATCTACATAATGATGTCTACAATTACACATGGTACTGGATTCAACCTTTAATTCAAATCTAACACTTTCACATCAATAACCGGATGATTGCCACATCACATTATGGACACCATTATGTGCAATAACTATGTACAAGTAGAATTTTTCAAATTAAATTGGTTGAGGAGAACCCGAACCTCACCTTTTGATGTCCATTAGGAATGACAGAGATGGAGCAAGGTGAACATTATCATCCTTGTCCCTTCGAGAATTTTTGGGAGTCGAGATTCCTTTGGAAGACGTCTTTAATTGTTCATTATACTTTTAAAAATATCTTTGATTACTCACTATAATTTAAGGTGGTTGAGTTTTAGCTACTAAACTTGTAAAAATTAAGGCCCGCTTATCTTAAAAATTTAGGAATGTTGTTCCAAGTATCAATCGCATACAACAAAAATTGATCTATATTCAAAATTAGGTTTTTTTAAAAGAAAATTAATGGTAAGAGCTAGAATTTGCGAAATTTTAGTTTTAAATCTATATTAAAATCAAAATATTTTGATGCTTTATCCCCTCGTGCATTATATATGTTGAAGAAGTTAATTTGGACAATTTACAATTTGTCAGATAAATGCTGATTGACATTTGCAGTTACTAATTAAAATAGAACGACGAAGAGGGATAGAATAGAATGACAAGAAAATATTGACAATTCTGATGACTAATTTTAACAAAAATATGTATGATATTCACCCAAAATATTCATAATCTATATTTACAGCAAACTTTAAAACCAAAATCTCTGTAGCAAAAAACTTATTAAAAATCATCAAAAACATCCACCATAATTATATGCATCAATGAAGAACATTTGCAGTTACTAATTACATTAAAAAAAAACAAAAAGAGTCCAAAAGTCATCAATTAAAAAAAAGTATGTAACAGCAACATCCAATTCATCAGATCCTGTCATAAATTTAAGGAAGTACATTCCTCATCTTTTTTGTGTTTTTCCCCTCTGTTTATCCACCCATTTAGGAGTTTCCATTGGAAGAGCATCACAATTGGACACAAAAAAGAACCATTCATCGGATTGAGTATGTTTTCCATAGCAAGTCGGGTAAGTTTTCGTTGAATAGTGCTAAATTAGATTTTGTCGTATGCAAGCGATACTTAGAACAGTATTCCTAAATTTTCAAGATTGTCTGAAATCATTTTATAAGTTTAGTGATCAAAACTCGACCATCTTAAAATACAGTGAGCAATTAAAGACGCTTCTAAAAATACAACGAGCAATCAAAAACATCTTCCGAAGTAAAGGGAGCAATCAAAGACGCATTTCTTACCTGGCAAATTGCATAAAAGTGTTTGGGCCCCCACTTGTCCATTCCGTTTGCATCTCACCATTTCAATTATAGTTGAGAAATGGATGTCATGTTAGTGAGGAACGTCAATATTTTGATAAATTTAGTAGCCAAAATATAATATTTGACATTTTAGTGAGTAGTCGAATACAGAAACATAAGTTTAGTATGGGACAATTAACTCTCCAATACTCAAAATTGTGAATAGTTTCCATTAAATATGAAAATTCATGGGGTCAAAATATTAAATCCCTGTTTTGTGATATTCAAATGTCAAATTTTAATTTAAGTCAAAATTAGCAATTCATTTTAACTACACATTTTATCTGATCCACAATATTTAAATACACATTTGATTAACTTTTATCAAATTTTACTAAAAATCTCATTTTAATCCCACCAAAGAGGGCTAAGTGTAACTCAGCTAATCACCATTTTAATTGCAGTTTAAACCTAAAAACACTTGATTCCTAGGTTTGCAAGAGTTTACAATTTGTAGATTACAAAGTCTCCAGTGGGTGTCTCAAAACTGCGAATAGGTTTCATTAAAGATGAAACTTCATGAGGTCAAAATATTAAGACGGATGTATTCATTTGAAACTTTTAAAGATTTTTGAGAATTTAAAAAGTTTAAATGTATTTAATTGGAGTTTATATATACTTTTAAAAAGTCTTTAAAAGTTATGATGTATTCAATTGAATTTTTTTAGAAGTGTTTATATAAGAATTCTAGAGACTTTTTGATGAAAAATATATATAGTAAATCTAAAAGAAAATCTCTCATATACTTTGAAATTTTGTAAAATTTAAAAAAAAAAAAAAAAAAAAAAAATGTATTTTTTCTTTCAATTTTAGAATTTTCTTATATATCTTCAATTCATTTGCTATAGTCAACTTATGATTATTCTATATGTATATAATTACTTTTGAATTTAAGTTATATGCAATTATTTCAAAACTTTGAATTCCATGTAATCGATTTATTCCCTTTTTTTTTTGGTTAAGAACAATTTGTGCTTTTAGAAAATATATTAATTTCATGAAAATTTTCTGGTTATATTCTTAGAAATTGATGTAAATGTTTGTTATTATTTTATTTGCATCAAAATAGAATCATTGGACCGTGACTAGTGATTTTAGGTATATGCAGACAGAGCAAAAGTATTTTCTGGTCCGACATTCGTGTACGCAGGTCGCGCTCGCACACAAGTTCAAGGTCCGAAGGCAATTTCGGTTCATGATTTGCACCCTTTGCGAGCGCACGTGGAGAGATCATCTATGCTACACGTGATTACACCATTCCAATGTGAAATCCTATATAAAGTGGATAATACTTTCTTTATTTTCCTATATGGGACTAGTTTTATTTTCCCACATAAACTATCTTCCAATGGTTATCTTTGAACTCCAATTTCTCATTCATTCATTCATCAATTTTGGCAAATAAATATATGGTTTCAATGCTCTCACGGAGGAGAACAATGATCAACTTTGATCTTCTAATTTGGACCAACGGATCCCAACTAAAATCTTGTCAAAATTGAGTCATTTACTCACTTTTTCCAACAAGCATAACCTTAATTCCACAACTCAAAGAAGCCACTCCATTTTCTAGATATGACTATGAATATTGACGTCCAATGAAGTACGTTGCGTGAAACACTTAACAAGACGGCATATCATAGAATTAAATTTATATGCATGAACTTCTCTTGTCTTGATTAGGGCTCTTCACATGACTAATATACATAGCACGCTCAATTGAAACATGGTTCTAAATAAAAGCACTAAGGCCGTACATCAAGGATATACTTTGAGCTATTTTGGCTCATCTCGTGAGGCACTTTTTGCTCATTTATTTGAGACACATTTGGCTCCTTATGGACAACTTAATTGGCCCTTGGCCTTACTGATTAAAATTTGGAAACACCTTTGGCTCTATGGTGTACAAACATATTTAGGGGATCTTAGTGTGTGATAAAAATGTCTTTGTTCACATGCGTAATAATTTCTTGAATCAAAGTGAACATAAGGAAAATTGAAGCAATTTTCTCCAAAATTCAAATGAGAAAGTAAGAGAGAACACATAATTTATGCATTTTGTAACTCAGCATTTTTTTTCTTTTAAGGCACATAAATGTAAATTATTCGCACTACCCAAAGTGGGGCTTCCTTGTTAAATTTAAAAGTGAAGGTTTTTTGGAGTTAAAATGAGTAGAAAAATAGTCTTAAAAAGTATTTTTTTGAAATGAAAGAGTTTTGGGGTATGAATGCTTATTGTCACAGCATCATCTTCCTCGACTTGAAATTTAAGTTTTCATCCATTGTTGAGCCTTCCCTTTGAGGGCATTGGAAATCTTTCTTAAGATTGGAAGATTTTAGTATATGATTATAGATGGAGGAAAAAAACTCAATCGTATCATTCATATTTTTTTGCTTAAACTGGATCTTCCAAGTTTACAAATTTATTCTTTTCATTCTTACTTGTGACCTCTACTTTTTATTCCATTTTGTATACTTGCGTGCGTCACTACGCCCAAAAAAAGGGCATCTAGACCCGCGACCAAGAAAATTGGTTTGTAATCGTTATTTTTAGGTCGCTAAGACCTTTAGCGACTAAATATTTGTGGTCGTTGACTGGTCATTAAATCACTGTTGGTGAAAGTCTTTAACGATAGAGTGGTTGCTCATATACCGCTAAAGAGCTCCACTTCGGCGGCAGATAATGGTTAAAAATTGGTTGATTTATATCCTATTGCAACCAAACTTTCGATGGTTATCACATCAGTACAGAATATTTTCATAATAACAGCAACCACTAGTTGGTCAATGAAGACGTCAAAATCAAGTGGAAAAATTCATAGTATTTATTGTGTCAAGTGTTCTAACAACCAAAATTTGTTGGTTGCTAAAAACATAAAACCAACGACCATTGTATGCTAGCTGAAACCTTGGCCTATTCAGCGACCACAAACTTAGGTCACTAGAAGTTCCAAAAACACATGAAAAAGCAAGATTTGCCAAGTGTTCCAACGACCACAATTTGTTGGTCGCTGAAAATTACAATCAGCGACCATGGAGTGGATGGTCGCTGGAGGGGTATCCTACACAAGAAAAATGCAACTTCGTTTCTTGCACTAACCCTTAGCAATCAATCAAATGTATGGTCCTTGATACTCTGCATCAGCAACCAAGTATTGGTCGTAAAATAGTACAAAACAATTAATGGACCAAACCCTTTACCAACCATTTTGTGGTCAATGATAGTGTCCTATAGCAACCACGTTGATTGGTCGATAAAGCTTTGGTCGATGGAACCCAATTTTTTTGTAGTGCATATTGCAATGGCACGTATTCGTAGAGAGAGCAAAGTCACAATCCCGAAGCAGCATTAGGCGTAATATTTATAGTTTTGTTTCGCGCGGGTTAGTCGCTAACAATTAAAAAGGATCAGACGATTGTGAAACGGACAAACCTCTTGAGATAAAGTCCCAAAAAGGGGTGTTCTTTTATTGGCGATGACCTTACAATTGGAAATTAAAAACAATGTGCCTCCAAGGGGCTCAAGCACACGAGTTACTGAAAGAAAATTGTTTAAGTCTAAGCTAAGGAAATGAAAATTACATGTTCTATGTTCGAGAGTTTTGGATTCGGTCCTTTGCTTCTATATCCTTTCTCCCTTTTATACTTCATGAACGATCTCTTTGTGATCAACCGCCCTAAAAACTGCTTGATCGTCCTATAACTGCCCATTTTCTTCGTAATGGCCAACTTGTCATGAAAACTGCCTTTTTTAACTGCTGCCATTACTTTTCATCGTTCAACCGCCTTCGATTGAATTCCTTGAATCGTGGAACGTGATAGGACTGCTTTAATAACTGCTTTGATAACTACACTTCTTGATAACCACGACGTTTTATGTTTGTTAAGACCTTGGGTGACTTGAAGGTTTGGGCGAGAATAGAGTAACAGTTCTGGGCGACTGTATGACACTCCATTCGCTCAGATTCTGGGCGACTTGCAAACTTGGGCGATGGCGTTACCGCGTTCTTGGGCCTCCTTATTCGGGCCTTCATCTTGATTTGTTTGATTGGGCTTCGTTCTTTGGGCTATCTGATTTGGGAATCCTCCAATTGGGCTTCACTTCTTGGGTCGCTTGATTTGGGCTGAATTTTTATGTGTCAACAATTACCCCCCAATATGGCAGAATTAATAATAATTATTAAATTTTGCCATATTCACTTTGTGTTTCCAGTAATATTCGAAATTCTCAAGGATTTCAATCATTGTTTCCTTCTATAACTTGGAAAGGTACGTCGTTTTGGAAACCCTTATAACCCCCAAACACGCCATTTCACTGCACCACTAAATCACGCCTCAAATTTTTCGCGTCTCTCTCAAGATTTACTGTTCATCCTTTGCTTCCCTGCTACGTAACCCTGAAAAATTTCGTTCCATCTCAAATGGCTACTTTACAATCTCAAGTTGGTGACTCCTTTAGTTTCGATGACTTTCAGAAACTCCTGAGTCCTCCATACATAACTCCGAGTTTTCTCGCACCCGTCGACGTTGAACATAATGAGTTTTACTTGGGTCCTTTCTTCAACAATGCAGAGGCAGTTGAACAGGCGGCGGTGGGTCAGTTGTTTCCTTGCACTCAGGGCCCTCCATTTCTGAATTCTCTACCGCTGGGGCTACTTCGCGAAAGAGGTATTCGCACTTGGCCTAAATCTGATGTAGCTTTCCGTAGGTGGCATGCTCGCCTTGTAGGTCATGGTCCTACTAAGACACTTTTTGATAGCGCTAGGATTTCTGATTTGTTAGAAATCTCTATTCGCCCCCCTACTTTTGATTCAGCACTCTTTTCGATTGCTTTGAGTTTTTGGTCCCCTGAGTATAACACCTTTATTTTCCCTCTTGGCCCCATGTCTATTACCATAAGGGATGTTGGAGCCCTGGTGAATCTACCACCTTTGGGCGACACCATTTTTCCTGGTATCTTGGTTTCTGGTGGCGCCCCAAAGTTTGGTAAAAACTACATCGATTCTTATTCAAGCCTGCAGACCCTTCACAATCATTTGAGCGCTGAGCCTTCCCATACTGAGCGAGTGGCCTTCCTTTTAGTTTGGCTTTGTAAATATGTTTTGTGCGTGCCAAGCATAAAGCCCTCCCAGAGTTATTTACCTATAGCGCACGAATTGGCGCGTGGCAGGCCTTTGAATTTATGTTCTTTGTTTTTGGTTGCCTTTTATAGAGGCATGGCCTCTCTTCAAGCTCAATTGAAGAATGGTGCATCTCCCACCGGCAGTGGACCTCTGTGGTTCACTCAACTGTGGTTGAGATCCTATTTTCCATTGCTTGGTGCTCCATCCATCTCTCGCTCCTCTGCTAGCTGTTATGGGCTAGCCATGGAGCCCTTAGCTCCTGTAAATATGTCCAGAAGGGACATTTTTTTCATTCTTTTATTCTTTGGATTCAATTCCTTCCTTTTTTCCTTTTCCTCCTTTTTTGACTCCAAACTATGTACATCCCCCCTTCCACTATAGATAGTGTGAGCACCTCCCTGCTCATTTGGATCCAGTTTTTAACCGGGAGGGAGCTATTTCATGATATTCTAACTGGGACCAATGCCAAGGTGGGGGTAGAAATTTATGCTCCCCAATTCTTTGCTCGTCAGCTTGTAGAGATTTATGCTCCCCAATTTTTTGCTCGTCAGCTTGGTTTTGGCCAAACTTGGCCTGTTCCTCCTTACTATTCAAGGAACTTAGTTGACCGTTTTCATACCATTATTAAGGCGGAGGCAGAGGCCATAGATGCTGGTAATCTTCTTTTAACCAGTCATTTTTCATTGGCCCCCTTCAATTCTAGCCACGCCATTCACCCTCTTTTTGAACAACTCTGGCCGTCGGTGAAGTGCAGATTATTTGCGACTGACGCCAATCGTGCCTTTCATTCATTAGACCAACCGAGCATTTCTTCTCCTCCTCCTATTTTGGTCACTCATTTGTCCGTTCGGAGTCCTTCTCCTTCTCGTCGCACTAAACAGTCTGCTCGTCCATCTTCTTCTCT
>NC_036239.1:23156645-23156880 GCF_002742605.1 Olea europaea var. sylvestris
TGTACTAAGAAACCAAGAAAATTCCCTGCATTAACACCAAATGCAGACTTCAAGGGATTCAACTTTAGCTTATATTGCTTCATTCGTTCAAACGAACATCTTAACTGTTCGAAATGGTCCTCTTCTTTAATGGACTTGACTACTATGTCGTCTACATACACCTCAACAAACTTGCCTATCATAGCATGAAAGATTAAATTCATTGCCCTTTGATAAGTTGCCCCTGCATTTTTTA
>NC_036239.1:23156963-23160201 GCF_002742605.1 Olea europaea var. sylvestris
TTCAGCTATATAGATTTGATTGTATCCTGAATACCCATCCATGAAAGAATACATGACATGTCCGGCAGTTGAATCTACTAAAGAATCCACCGTGGGCATTGGATACTCATCTTTGGGTGAAGCTATGTTTAAATTCCTAAAGTCTATACACACCCTTAGTTTACCATTCTTTTTTAGTACTGGCACAATATTCGACAACCATTCAACATATCTGGCTGTTCTTATAAAACTTGCTTTCAATAATCGCTCTATCTCTTTCTTAATCTTAGGGAGTACATTAGGAGCAAA
Source organism: Olea europaea var. sylvestris (assembly GCF_002742605.1). Taxonomy (NCBI): domain Eukaryota; kingdom Viridiplantae; phylum Streptophyta; class Magnoliopsida; order Lamiales; family Oleaceae; genus Olea; species Olea europaea. The sequence goes on from NC_036239.1 coordinate 23,157,252, forward strand.
ACGCCTAGGAGATTGCCTATGAGGTTTAAAATTAGGCTTAGTCGGTGAGGTTTAAAATTAGGCTTAGTTGGTAACCTATGTTCCACCAAGTCTCTATCTAAACCAGGCATTTGTTCATATTCCCAAGCAAAACAATCTTTGTACTCTTTTAGCAAAGCGATTAATTTGTTACTAACCTCTTGGTCGAGCATCTGGCTGATGAACGTTGGACGGTCTTCTCCTTCATTGCCAATATTTACTTTGATCAGAGGGTCTTGTGCTAGAGCGTATCCAGGTTTGGCAATCCGCATCACTTCATCGTCCAGTTCCCTTGTAAGTACTTCCTCTTCCAAACAGTCCACCTTGTTGACTTCTCGGCTAATGCTTTGCTCTAACTCGAATACTGCCAACTTGTCCTTCAGCGCTTTTAGGGCAGTCTCTTCCTTCGCCTTGTCATTGCATTCCTTATTGAAAGCCATCAGTCTGGCTTTGAAGGCCTGAATGTCGACCATTTGCTTTCGTAACTCAGAATCCATTTAAGATTCTTTGATTATTCTTTTGCCAATCAATGGCTCCTCCAGGGCCACTATATTTGGCCTCATCTGTTTGAACATCTTAGTGAGTGCGTCCACTGAGAACGGTTCTTCGCTTTGCGTGACAACCTGAGTTTCTTCCCCGTCTTGTACTACTCTGACAGGTCCATAGTTTCCTTCGTACATGAACTTTTCCACCGAGTTTGCTTCTGCGACAAAAGGCCTATGATCGGCCTGTACCACCTCTACTTCGCCTTTGTCATTCCAAAAGATCAGGTATTGATGGAGCGACGAGGGTATACAGCGACTTCCGTGTATACAATCTCTTCCTAGTAGCACGTTGTAACTAGTAGGACCATCTATTACAAAGAAGACAGTGGTCCTAGTAGTCGTCCCTATAGTTATGTCCAATGGCATAACTCCCTTAACTGAAGTTGCTCCTCCATTGAAGCTAGTGAGGATGACTTTTGTAGGAATCATGTTACCCTCTGTCTTTGTGAACTTCCTTATCATCCTAGATGGAATGGTGTTTATAGCTGCTCCATTGTCGACAAGCACTTTTGCCACTGGGACGCCGTTAACTAGAGCTTTAACGTATAATGGCCTCAAGTGTTTATTCAATTTCATAGCTGGCCGTTTAAAAATAACCTTTTCGGCAACCTCTATTTCCACTTCCTGCTTGTTTTCTGTCGAATTATCCCCCTGTGATAAGTCGACGTGCAGTATATCACGTTGATCCTCTGTCTCCTGAACCTCCTTCCTACTTCTTTCTAATGCTTCCTCATCAGTTATCCAACCTGTGGGAGGGGGCATTATTCTTGGAGGTGACCCATACTTTTCAGAGCGAGGCACTCTCTTCTTCCTTTTGGGTGTCCCGTACAGTACGTAGAAATCGAAAAGGTGCCCAGATAGTTCCCCCAACAAGTCTACTTCGCGAACTCCCTCTTGATGTAGTTGCTTAAACAGAGTATTGCGCGATACTCCTCTCTTTCTTCTTTCTGCTTCTAGGTCGATTTCTTCTTCAATGTCTGTCATCCCGTCGTCCTCTTCATCGTTGCAGGCCTCTCTAGAAGTCTGGCCTTCTTCACATACCAGCACGCAAGCTTCTCCTTCGTTGTCCTCCCTCTCTTCTTCTTTTTCTTTATTCTTGAATTCATTGGCCAGTAAGTAATTATTGGCCACAACAGGAGGCAATGTACCGAACTGGATAGTAAGGGGCTGATCTGGATCTTCTTCCTCCCTTCTGTCTCGTTCAAACCTTGATCTCCCAGAAGAAGTTTCTGGCAGTTCTTTCATTGATTCATCTGTATCGGTCTCTTCACTATTTTTGAGGACATTTTGATTGGCTACCTTGAGTAGTATAGGCGTTTTAGGATGTGGTATTCCCTGCTGCTGCCTCATCATCCGTCCGTAGTTTCATTGGAAACGGCTTTGTTGGGTCCTAGTCATCTCATCAAAGGGTATTGCCCTTCCTGCACTGTACTGGAATGAATGCCATACATTTGGCTGGCGAGGTTGCGGCCTGAATGTTCTTCCAATATCTACTGGTCTGAATTGCCTCTCAAAAGGCGGTCCTCTATAGAATGACATTCCTCGCCCTCTACCAGGCTAAGTGTTTGGGAAGAAGGTAGGACGATGAGGATGCTGCCATGTCCCTGGTTTCTCCGTATTTCTATTTACTTCTCTTTTACACCTTGCACACAGGACGTCTTCGTCCTTTTTTGGTTCTTTCCCCTTGATTCGTTCAAAGACGCTGGAATGTGGTCTAGGATCCTCTTCTCCATCATCTACGACCAACTTGAATTTTGACAACTTGTTCTTGAATCCAGATGTTATCATGTTTACTTCAAGTGGCTGTGGGAAAGGATTCTCGTCCACTGCCATCTTTTTCTTATCATTGAACTTAATTCGTCCTGATTCAATGGCATCCTGCAATACATGGCGGAAAACCAAGCAATTGTTAGTCAAATGTGACCATGCATTATGCCACTTACAATTTTTTTACCCTTAATTTGTTCAGGGTTTGGCAATTTGTGCTTATCGCTCAACTTTATCTGCTTATCCCTATATAATTTATCGAATATAAGGTCAGCTTTGGTCACGTCGAACGAGAACGTTCTCGCCTTTATGTTTCCATCTTTTATGGGCTCATCTTTGCCCGATGGTCTAGGCTTAGCCATTATAGGACAAGTATATGTATCTCCTTTGACCAATTCGGCTAAACACATTTCGGCCTGATCGTATGACTCATCGTCGATGGTATGAACGTCAAAATTTGGGTCTTTGTAATAAGTCCCTTTACTAGAATTTTTCATTTGTTCTTCCTCTCTTATCAGTCGCTCATACCTAATCACATTCGCACTCAACTGGAAAAGGTCAGGAAATTCCTTGTCTTGGAATTTCTTCTTTAAATCAAAGCTCAAGCAGCCCTGAGCGAT
>NC_036239.1:23161501-23177305 GCF_002742605.1 Olea europaea var. sylvestris
TTTATACTTCATGGACGATCTCTTTGTGATCAACCGCCCTAAAAACTGCTTGATCGTCCTATAACTGCCCACTTTCTTCGTAATGGCCAACTTGTCATGAAAACTGCCTTTTTAACTGCTGCCATTACTCTTCATCGTTCAACCGCCTTCTATTGAATTTCTTGAATCGTGGAACGTGATAGGGCTGCTTTAATAACTGCTTTGATAACTGCACTTCTTGATAACCACGACGCTTTACGTTTGTTAAAACCTTGGGCGACTTGAAGGTTTGGGCGAGAATAGAGTAACAGCTCTGGGCGACTGTATGACACTCCATTCGCTCAGATTCTGGGCGACTTGCAAACTTGGGCGATGGCGTTACCGCGTTCTTGGGCCTCCTTATTCGGGCCTTCATCTTGATTCGTTTGATTGGGCTTCGTTCTTTGGGCTATCTGATTTGGAGATCCTCCAATTGGGCTTCACTTCTTGAACCGCTTGATTTGGGCTGAATTTTTATGTGTCAACAAGTTTATACCATGAAGAGAAACAAAATCAGCCATAAAGCTCTCAATAACCAGAAGAAGAAAATAAAAAAGTATTTTTTTTTTGTTCAAATATATCACTTGATTTATCTCTTGTGGTATTCATGCAATCTTAAGATATCAGTCAATTTGAGTATTAATTTTTATTTGGTTGTCATTTCTTACTTTTTCTTTATATTCTCTTATCTTAATAGAGCAAATGTTGAAGGATGTTGATTTGCCAAGCTTAAAATTAGAAATAAACTTACACTAGAAAATGTAAAATTTACTTAAAATCCAAGAAAAGACAACTTCCTCAAAAACCTCAAAGAAGTTTGGCAAAAAAGAGAAACGTAATTTAAATTCACTTTTCAGCTTATCCATGATGGATAATAATCTCTCGAGTTTGAGAATTTGAGTACAAGAAGAGAAGTTGGAAACTACATAAACTTGAATTCATCAAAACTCGACATCAAGGCATGTTATAATGTCGCTTTCCTTAAAACATTATTTGCCTTATGCAAAAATGCCTGGAAGATACAATGAAGCCTACAGTCTTGTCTGCATGGTGTAAACATAAAGACAACCCGAACACTGAAAAAAGTGAAGAAATTTATACCCAAAAGGTTTATTTGTATCTGATAAAGTATACATAAACAATTATTTGTAGAGAAAAATTGCACAAAATCGAATTTTGAGATGCTAGTGGAAAAAAAGTAAGATAGTAACAATTGCATATCAAATTGACTTTTTCTAAATGAAAATGATGAGATATATTTATAGATTTTCATTCAACTGTTTATGTAGAGTTGCAACTCTTCATCTGTGGCTTTTAAATTTGAGTTTGAATTAATTCAGACTGATTAGAGCCATCAGAAACTGTCCAAACAATCCAAAAAACACACCATGAGTACCTGCACGAGGGAAACTATGCATTGAGCAAAAGTTATGGAGAATGAGAAGGGATATTATTATATTTAATTTCCAATTTTAATGCGTATTTTAGGAAACATAATTAGTGATTTATTCAGAGTATTTTCCTACTTCAATTAGCATTAGTTTAAATCCTACATAAAGGGGCCTATGCTATGTAATTGGGAAAACTTTTGAATAAATGAAATAAATTGATTTCACTCCCCGATTTCTATCTTCCTCTTCCCCTCTTCTTCTCCCTCCTTTCCCCTTCTTCAATAATTCTCATATGATATCCGGCATAAAAATGCTCAATACCTTAGGTCAGCTCGCTCCAGCAAATTCTCTTAATGCGACGCGATGCTATGCCTGTTTCCTTCAAGCAACATACCATCTCCATTTCCAAAATGAACCTATAGACGATGGATCAATCTTAACTACAAAATAATTTCGAAAATGTTCTACAAAATAATAGACGCCAGAAGATGGAAGGGGCAAAAAACTATATGCACACATGTATGGTTTACATCAAACTGGTATTGCTTATGCTAAGAAACACTCTCAACAGATACAAAGCACATACAAAATATCAATCAGCAAACCAAAAATTCCTTTAATCCTTTTAACTTTTTTCTTTTTTCCCCTGGTGAGGGAGATACTTCTGTATAGTGGTTGGAGAAGACAGACAGGTGGCGCAGGGGGAATTTTTTGCTCCGGGAGCCAATGTTTTAAGCCTTTATGTCGTGGAGAGTAGCCAGAGCACAAGCTGAACCTAGTCCAATGCTTCCATTTGCATCACCAAAAATTTCTCTTCAGATGCATCACCTAGATGTAGATCTTATCTTAGTTTCACTGTCAAAAAAAAAAATAAATAATTGAAACTTCAAGTGAGAAAATTTATAAATGTACATATCTCCATTTATGGTACGTATTATTTCTCTGTCTTCAAAATCGAAGATTTTCAAAGTTTACTATTCGTGTTGAAAGTTTGTACGGTTATATGATATGAAACAAAGGGCAATTTTGAAGTAACTTATGAATATTCTATATGCAGCGTAAAATCAAGAGGAAGGAAGGAAGCCTACCACAAATTATTTTACATGACAGCACGTGCTACAGTGAATTCATTGGGTAAGTTGATGGGAATGCTGGTTCTTCTGACTTTTTAATCCTTGACAGTGCTTCGAAAACAATACATATAATCAATGTCGAACCAACAAGAAATCCGTAGCCGATTTTCCAATCTTGTCCCGAACCTGCAATATGTATTCCGAGAACTATATTCACTGCTGCAAAGAAAAGGGTAATCCTGCCAAACCAATTGTGCGACCAGCTCCAGTACTTGCGATATTTGCTGTCCTTACTAGGTCGTGTAAAGAAAGCAGTGACCTGGACGAAAAATGACACACAAAATCATCCCTTTTTACCAGTTTTTGGACACGATGCAGTAAACAAAATAATAGATAACTAGGAACTAAGCTTGAGATCTTTAACTAGGAAAACTTTAGTTTCCTGTAAAGGGATTCTTCTATACTAGATTGAGTGGTTGCAAATAGATTTTGATATGTGATATAACCATATTGAGTAGAACTTACTGTTAAGATCAGCTTATAAGATGAAAAATATGGATAAAAATGAATCTTCTTAGTAGCAAACAGGAAAATGGACTCTACCAGGGATGAAATACATATCAATCCTTATCAAGAGCTTATTCGAGTCTACCAGCCAAATCTAAACATGGCTTGATAAGTTCAATCCAAATAAACTCTATAACATGAGACTTGAAACATGACTCGAAAAAGAGGCTAATGGTGGATATAATACTTGATTAAGTTAATTGATTATGCACGAACCTGAAGAATGGTGAGCGTGAGAATGAAAATTCCAATGCCTTTGTGCGCAGGAATGTAATTGTGCAGCCTGTGGTTGAGTGAAAACCCAACAACCACTGCAGCAATTCCAAATAAAAATCCAATGAACTGAATGACTACATGAAGGTAATACCAAAGGGGATCCTTATGCTTAAGGTATCTTGCAAAAATTGCTCCAAAAGGGAGAAATAGACCCCATGCCAGCATAGCCAATACTCCATGAGTCTTCTTGTTTTTGATAATGCTAGGGGACGAATAGACACTGCTATCAGCATTTCCTGCGATGAAAAGTTTGCCAAAAAAATAAAATAAAAACATTGTCAGATTATATTAGCGGACAAAATATCTTGAAGTTTCAAGTGAAAGGCTGATGAAAATCTTCCTGTCCTGATTGTACAAGAATGCTGAAGCTGAAAATTAATAAGCATGATTTTGCGTCCCAAATGATCCGCTAGTGACTTGTATAGACAACTTAGCCCTGTCTCAACCTTGTGCTATGCTTATAAACTTTTGTGACATTAGTCTAATTAAGTATTATAAAATAGTGATTTACATAACTATTGATTACTTGATTTCACTATGTTGAATTTCTATTTTCTTATTAAGAACAATACGTTCAAATGATTTGATTCTGTTTATAAAAGATATTTCATCACAACCTTGATAACAGTTCTGTTTTCATCCGTTCTTTCTTTTCTCAATCTTTCTTAGTTACATATTTAGTGAAAGAGAGACAAGCCCCTAATGTAAACTGCCATTTTCTTCAATTCATTAGTGAACGGGAAATAAGGTTTTTACTTTATATTCAATTTTTCTGCAAACTTAAAAACTTTTACGAGGAAATAATAGAAACTTAAAGCCATTGACAGTTTTGAAGCTATTGTCTAGAGTTCTTGATTTATCAAATTATCTGTCATGCCATGATAAAGATTAAGCCCCGTTTGGTAGCAATTTTTTACTTCAAAAAAATCAATTTTTTAACCATTATTTTACTATTTCAATCGTTATTTTTTATTTTCTTACTCATAGGTTGGACCCATTTTTTTCTATAATAGTTAAAAAAATCAATTCTCATAATCACTACTGAACAAGCTCTAAATAAACTACACAAAAAAATCCTTTATCTCTTTCACGTTAAGTAATACGTGGAGTCACACCCAATGTAGCAGCGGATTCGCGTCGATTCTCTCTCTCCTTTCTAAATAGATAATTTCTTTAGCAATACACTTTACTTCTCAAAAAATTTCTTGATAATAAGAGCAGAAACTGTTAAAGCATGTGTGATAAGCGCCATTAAACATGGCTAGATAGTATAACAAGCAAGATTTTAGGTTCTTTTTCTGGTTTAATGTGTCCAGTGCCATCCACTCTACACTATCAAACATGCCATCAGGTTTTCATGGATAGACAAGGGAATGAGAAAGAACAAACCTGAGGAGAAATCGAAATTCAGGCTCATCTTGTCATCATGAACAGTAAGCCGGAGATGGTGGGGGTGTTTACTGCTAAAAGCGAGTAAAATCGGCTGTGTTTTGAGAGTTTTGTTGAACTTAAGCTGGAATGCCAAGTACATTGTGGCTTCACGAACCACGACCAATGGTGGAACACTGGTGAGTGGCAAGTGACCTTCGTCTGGTTTGATTTCCGAGGGTTTGAATCCCTTTATATGATACTGTTTTATTCGAGCTCGGCCTTCTATGTTCACCCATCCCACCATGCAACTAGAATTAATCATCCTTCCATCACTGGAAAATCCCATTCCTACCCATCCACTGGTGTATATAGTTGATAACACAATGGTGATCACATTGTCCTTTGATTGGGAGTACTGCAATATAAAACAAGTAGTTTATTTATTATCGGCTTAGCCCTAATCCCAAGGCCGAGATCGATAATGAAGAAACAAAAAAGAAACACCGATATTGAGCCAATAGTGATTCACCATCAACACGAGGACTACGACTACACATTGCTTCATATTAAAGATCAAGGAGTTTTCACAATTAGAAATGAGTATTTTACTTGTTGGACCACACAAAAATGGCTCCTTCAAACTCTATATAGTGTGGGAATCTAGGAGGACCTAGCCTCTGTTTGATCCCAATTTGTTAACTTTTCAACCACACATTTCATCAACTTTTATGAAAATCTACTAAAAATTTGACTTTTTGCCAAATCAAATAGAGGCTAATTTAAAGATAGTATAATTAGGCTCTACAATCTAACAACCTGGACAAAGTGACTCGACTATAATAAAGGTCTCCCTCTTCTTCATAGCCTTGAATCTACAAGTACCGGGCAGTATAACCATTGCAAGCTGTTCAAGTGACAGGTTTACAAGAAATTGTTTGACTTCATGTTTCTATCTAATTCCAACATGCTCGACTTTAAGAATTGAAAACACATTCCCCAATTTGATGTCATTATATATTTTTAGAGTACATAAAACTTGTAATACATTCAAAATTTAGTATTAGAAAATGCAAGATTTACATGAACTTACCCTTAGCAGGTATGAATTCCAAACAGGTTTACAAACCATATTTGGTAGACTGCCATAAGGAAGAGGAAGAAATGAGGTGAGATCCATATTGCAAAGCTCTTTAAAGCCATCCTCATCAAGATTTTGTGCTTGTACAAAAATAATTGACTCAACAAAACAGATCAAAATCACAAAAAATAATTCGAATTTGAACCGGGATGAAGGCCCAAGTCTCGAATTTTCATCCATTGGCAAAATTCAAATTTGGCAATGTGGGAAATGAATGGAAGGATAAAGATAAAGCAAGAATTTTGTAAGGTGCAGTTGGTGAAAGGTTATTGATTAGAAGTGTCTTGAAATGTAAGTTTTTATGGTGGATGATGGCGGAAGAGGGCCGGAGGTGGTGGTGTGATGGGTGGGGTGGGGAACGGTGGTTGAAGGTGGCGGGTGATCATCATTCCCGCCATATACTTCAACCAACGGTAAAAAGGAATGCAGATATTAGTCTCCATCATGACCAACTTTTGATTGAATTTTATTTGCTTAAATATAAAACAATGTTCTCAATAGGTTTTGCGTGAAAATTGGACAAAAAAGGTGAGAATTTTAAGGTCAATAGTCGTTGTTATTAACCTAAGTTGGCCCTTCTGTGTAAACTTATCAACTAATTGCTTACGGGTTCATAATATGTGCAGATCTAATCACGACTATTGATCATTTTTTGTTGCACGAAACGAAATTATGTTTATTGAATTATCAAGTACATCCTTTGGTAGTTAAAGGATCTCGATTAGTCAAGTAGTTAACATTTTGAAAAGAGTAATACTATTCGTAGTGAAAACTGTCAGTAATCGCCCTATGTGACATACACTTGGCAATTTGATATTTGATATATAGATATGGTAGTTATTTTTTGAATTATACATCAAACGAAAAATTGCCAAGTATACGTCACATAAGGCGACTGTTGGTAATCTTCACTGCAAATTGCATTATTCTTTTGAAAATCCTATTTTAAAATATGAAAGAAAAGATCCCTCATTTAAAAGTGTAAGAACATTGACAAGAGAGAAAACTCTGATCCGGTTTATAGGGATCGATTGGCAATCCAATCAGTTTAACATATTAGCTAATACATGAAAAGGCATGTTCAAAAAAGGTAAACACAGTAAAATCATCTGAAAATCCAAGACGACTAAGCATTTGTTTGGGAAAAAATATAAATCATTTATAGATTTGTACTATTCATTCAACGACCACATCGACCTGCAGTTTAGGCTTCTTTATGATTAGGAAGGCGACTAGGAAAAGGGCTAACAACAACCTTTTCAATCAATCTCTAGCCATTCTATGCCGCCATTACCAGCAAGACGCACTAGGTAATTGGGTCATACAAGATGCCTTACGGTGTATATATTCGCAAAAGGCCAGCCAATGTGAATCGAAACTCGATGAGATAAAATTATATATGGCTAACGACAGAGAAGACTTGGAAAATAATCCAAAAACAGATCTCAAGCAGTGTTATCGAATAAAAGAATCAAACCTCTCCTATACCTAAGACAAAAGTGTTGCTATAAAGAAGCAAGGAAAAAAAAAAAAAAACATAATAGTGTGAAAGAGATCTCCACATCTATTTTGACCAGGCCACTGAATCAATCTCAGCTTGAGCAGCTCTGTATAACTCCAGTCTCTTTGCAAGAGAGACGCGTCTCTGCATAATGGCTATATCCTCGTCCAACAGTTTGCCCAACTGATTTGCCTGTGAAGCCACATTAACAGTTTTTTAATAAATGCCACACACATTCTTCTTGTTCCTTGAATATTCCCACTCCATTCACGGGGTGGCCGGAGATATTTTTATAGAAGATGGAATTTTTGCCCAGCTCGTTGAAGAAATGGTCAAGTAAGCAGCGTTTTGCCTCGCGAACTTGACGTACAATAAACAATAGACTTCGAAATGGAGTTCTTCAGACCTCCACATACCATATTAACATAAGACAAGACAGTTGATCCTGTTGAAGAAGCAAGAAGCCCATTGAGGAGGTAATCTTGATGTAAGAATGAACAATAGAGCATGTTTGGTACATTGCGCTACGACAGTATAATAAACAAGATTTTGCTCCTCTTTGAGCCTCATTTTTCAAAATTCATGTTTTTTTTTTCAAACTCATTTTCAACTAACTTATTTTCCCAAAAAAATAATTTTGCACATAAACTTAAAACTTTCGATTACTTTTTAACCACATTTTCTCCGAAAAAGTCAATTTTTACAAAATCTATTCTCAAGGTCTTTAATAGGCGAGTACTATCTAACCCTCCCTACTTAAACATATTATTATAGATCTAAAATCATAAAAATGGAATTGAAAGCGACATACGCACCAATACGTCTGAGATACGAGTCATTGTATCTATCAAACAATGAGTGAGTTGGATTCCCTCCCTTGTCATTAGCTTGAGGAAGTTTTCAGAAGAAATCTACAGTTAAGTAACCGCACTCCATTTCAACTAGCTGTAGAGTTGCTTTCTTGCTTTCATCCCTCATCCTCTCTAAGGATTCAACAGCTGCATGCCCAACCTCCACTCTGAGAGTGGAATACTGCTTCAGCTCCTGCACAGCAATAGACACAAGCCTCCATAAGTGTTCAAAAGTATAACTAAATTTGAAATATTTCATGCAACAAGATAATTTCTCCATTTCCTTGTCATTTTCATGGTATCTTCCCTAATTCCGTTCGAGTTGTTGAGATAACATATAATTGATCTAAATGTAGCCCTCTTGCTTTTAGATCCTGTGGTTCAACATAATATCAAAAACATCGAACAGAGGTCCTAGTTCTAATATCCCTAGTGTTAGACAGAAGGTCAAGTCGAAAGCTAAAGCTAACGTTTACCTTCAATTCTCATTGCCACTCATTTAATGATTGTGCATGAGTTATGCTTTGAAGGGAAAAAATTGAATCCGCCTCCATGTTAGAGGGAGTGGTGAAGATAAGATTTAAATGATATCTATGTGGTCCTCTCTAACAATTTAAACTTTTAGATCAAGTTGTTCAATACAAGTTTTTTCATTTTTATTTTATTATATATATATATTGTGGGGTTGTGTGTGAGGGGGCAGGAGATAAGTGAACATATTAATTTTGATGACAGATGGCAAAATCAAAATGCCTTATTATATATGTAACAACCAACTCCATGGGTATTGTAATTTTGAAGACACCTTACTTTTATCCATATATAGTTAAAATTAAAATGGTGACATAGAATATGAAATAGTCGAACATACCACAGTCTCACTAATTGATTTGTGAACCAGTTCTTTTAGTATTCCATGAACCTGAAATTCTTTGAGTTCTGTCTTATGAAGACTGGGGACAGAATCCTTGGGAAGAAAAGAGATTAAATCTTTCAAAAACGTTTTTCACTTGTCAAGATACTTTCAATTATTTTGATTACCAGAATGCTTGGTACAAGGCTCTCCTTTTTAGGCCTGTTACCCATTCTTGGTTTATCAATTTTAATCAAAATTGTAACCCTCATTTTTCGAGTTGGTTTCAAATTTGGTTTCAATATCATGGACTTGAAGAACAAATTTTGCCCAGTCTAGTTCTTCAAGGATATGAATTTTTCAAAAGAGAATATATATATATATATATATATATTCAGTCTGGCCCGTCAAGGTCATCTCACTTTTTTCAGTCACATGATATATAAGAATACAAACTAGGTCTACTCATCACATTTATCATCATTTTTGCATTATCAACCACGGGATTCCAAAAGCCAATACTATAATTACTTCAGGCACCCAGAAAAAAATTGAAATGAAATACAGAATTATGAACTCTTACTCGATAAGCATAGAAAACCAACTGCAGTGGAAATTTATACTGCATCAACAGATGCCTCAGCAGGACCTTTAATACTAACCAAGGCAGTTTCAATGAGACGACGATAACCTTGTTCAGGTGCTATAAGATGAGGCTAGTATCCATCTGCTTCAGTTATTAATTTTCGAACATTTTCCACCGCGAGATGCTTGTCAAACTGCTACCTTTTCAATGCAGCGGGCAGTTGGTTATCGAAGACATTATATATTTTATCACCACCTGATCGACTGCAATTTTCATAATAAATAATGAAAATCAGGATGGACTGAATCAAAAAATGAAATCATACATTAGAAAGAATGCCAACGAAAATTTTAAATACACACACTCCATCTAGATGTTCTTTGAATATTCCATCAAAGATACGAACAATTTCAATAATCATGTACAATTTTCCCTGCATTGATAATTAAGGGTTAATAAGATCGAAATGCTCCATGCCGTAAAAACACTTAAAAGCAATGTACCATATCCTAAACTTCCCTTCAAACATAAAAGAAAGCGTGCAGATAAAAAAATGGCACCATGAATTATCTAAATTAATTCATTGAAAGATTGTGTAATTTTGGAAAGGAATAAATGGGATGGCATACTTATTCCAGCATCAGTAGCATAGCTCAATGATAGTCTTGTTAATAAGTGACTGCAGTCCTGGAATTCGAGATTTGATAACGGACTCCAAATGCTAGAAAATAAGGCACTAGTTATTAGAAAATTTATACTGATAAAGTTGTCAGCAATATGTAAAACTTATTTAAGAAATGTATGCATTTCACACATTTTTTCTTATAAGGCAATAAAAAAAGACTAAACCATGAAATAAAGATCCAGAAAATGAAAATATAGAAAAAAGTGGATGCATTTTCCTTCTCTGTAAACAATGTGAAAAAAAAATTCAAACAGCAGTGTTTTCCTACATTCAGTATTCTTGGCTGGAAATAGAATGCAAGTGTACCACAAAATGTCAAATTGACATGTTTTCAAAGAAAACATTTTTTGAGAGAAGCCTCTATAAGAAAACTAGAAAATTTTCATTTGGATTTTGTTAGCTTCTTAAATTATTATGGAAAAAAAATTCTGTAAGGCACGATGTTTGCTTACTTTGGACATAACTTTCCCAAGATGCTCGGAACCCATCCTGTGTGCAAGATGTTTATACTCTGGGGTTTGAGCAAAATATTCCCGCTCTCTACGCCTAGCAGCAATCATGTCCACATTTTTGTTAATGTCTGCTTGACAGCGATTAACAACACCTATCCATGGGAACTGCAGCTTATATGCCTTTCCTTTCAAGATCTAATTGTCAGAGAAATACAAGTCAGGAACTGCACCCTTTAGTCCTAAAAATTAAGAAAATTGGTCTATGCATAAAATTTCTACTGAAAAATTACTATATTTTTAAGTTTAGAACTGCTCCTATGTTACAAAGTATTTTAAGAAAGATTTAGCCGAACTAGCAAGCAACTGTTTGTAACAGTATTGCAACACATTTAAAACAGAAGGGTGTCTCATATACCTCTTTAAAATAAAGCACGTTTACATCCAGCAGAAAACATGATTATGTTGAAGAAGCAATAAAGTAACAGATGCATAGTGCATGAAGAAAATGAAAATTGAGCACACAAATTGAAATAGTCAATGCTTTTGTGTCATTTTTGCTCTTTCTACAAAAGGCTTTTATGGTGGCTGAGATTCTGGGATTAAGATTAAAATAAAAAAAAAGAAAACCATTTGATTCTAGATTGCACAACAGAATACACAAATTGATCAAAACAGATGTGCCAGCAAGATGATGAAGCAAACAGTTTTATCTATGAGGAGAAGGATGGCACATGTTTGTCTTGTAAAATTGCTAGACTGGATTACAAGGCAGTGCATATTTGTTCCTAATAACGGGATCCACATAAGTCAGCAAGAATATCTACACTGTAAAATTTAAAAAAAAAAAAAAAAAAAAAAAAAAAAGACACACAGGATATGTTCTGATGAGGACATCTTTTATTGGGCTATTTGTTTAGGCCATATATTTATGCTCTATGTTTTCATTGGGCTCGTATTATGGGTTTGGCATAAGCCCTTATGCTTTAGGGTTGTTTTCTTCTATTTGAAGGTTTGTAATTAATCTGGAAAAACTCAGTTGATGAATTGAAGAATATGAAAATGCTAGGCTTGATGCCCAGGGCTTCCTCCTTCCCCCCTTCTCCCTGATTTCTCCTTCTCCAGTCTTCTCCCCCCCTTCTGTCGTTGCTTCTTCTCTTCCTCTTCCTCTTCTTTTCTTCTTTTGCTGTTTTCTGCTTCCTCTGCTCTTCTTCTTGCTGGAATTCTTCCTCTGCTGTTTTCTGTATATGATTTAATTCTAGGTTGAGTGCTTGAATTTGGTCCTACATCATATTCATTAGTGAACGGGTAGACCACATTAAGAGGCAGCATCTGATTTGCTCTTATTTAAAGCTCCTTAGGTATGTATATGCTCCTAATAGCAAGCTTCTATCATCTAAGAATCTCCCCAAACATATTTTGACAGGATAATCGGTCATCTGACAAGTAAGCTTCCCCCACCCCCACCTGCAACCCCAGAGAGAGAGAGAGAGGACCAATATTTGCATTTTATTAATCTATAAAAAATCATGTGATAAGGAATGCAGTGAAATTGCAGAAGAAAAGAATTATTATGATCTTTAATGATGTACATGATATAGCAGTCATGATGCGAGATTCAGTGGGTAGTAGTAGAGTTTCTTATCCTATAGGATATATCAAGTTTCCAAACACAATTGTTTATTCCTTTACCCTACATGGATGAACATATGAGACAAATCCAAAAAGAGCTCACCCGGTGTATGTTGTTAGTTGATTGCGTCTTAACTGGCGCTACAAGAGAGAAATTCTAAGCTAAAATCTGGCAGAGCAATTTAGAACTTATATGTTTTATGATAATTAGAAGCAGAGCAGAATACTGTACACTTAGTCATCGTAAGAATAAGAATAAGAATGACAGAAGCATCACGATACTAGAACATATTTTCTTACATAGTGATTGTTTAAGTATTCATGTTTGACGTGATAAGATCGAAGTGGATATAATGTGTAGGATGAAAGTATGTTGGGCAAAATGGAAAAGTGTGACTTGTAACAGGTGTGATAGGAAGAAATCTCTGAATCACAGAAGGTAAAAAGGTAAGTCATACACAATAGTTATTAGTCCAACTTTGCTTTCTGTACCAAGTGTTCGGCCACTAAAAGGAAAAAAGAGGAGAAAAAAATCATAAGACAAATTGTAGGATAAATGAAGATATCAAGATTGATAAGTTTCTACACCAAAGCGGTATAGATATTTACCAAAAAGAGAATATGACACCTGTTTCGCGCGGGTTAGTCGCTAACAATTAAAAAGGATCAGACGATTGTGTAAGGGACAAACCTCTTGAGACAAAGTCCCAAAAAGGAGTGTTCTTTTATTGGCGATAACTTTACAATTGGAAATTAAAAACAACGTGCCTCCAAGGGGCGCAAGCACACGAGTTACTGAAAGAAAAGTGTTTAAGTCTAAAAACTAAGGAAGTGAAAATTACATGTTCTCTGTTTGAGAGTTTTGGATTCGGTCCTTTACTTCTATGTCCTTTTTCCCTTTTATACTTCATGGACGATCTCTTTGTGATCAACCACCCTAAAAACTGCTTGATTTTCCTTTAACTGCCCACTTTCTTCGTAATGGCCAACTTGTCATGAAAACTGCCTTTTTTAACTGCTGCCATTACTCTTCATCATTCAACCGCTTTCGATTGAGTTCTTTGAATCGTGGAACGTGATAGGGCTGCTTTAATAACTGCTTTGATAACTGCACTTCTTGATAACCACGACGCTTTATGTTTGTTAAGACCTTGGGCGACTTGAAGGTTTGGGCGAGAATAGAGTAATAGCTCTGGGCGACTGTATGACACTTTATTCGCTCAGATTCTGGGCGACTTGCATACTTGGGCGATGGCGTTACCGCGTTCTTGGGCCTCCTTATTTGGGCCTTCATCTTGATTTGTTCGATTGGGCTTCGTTCTTTAGGCTATCTGATTTGGGGATCCTCCAATTGGGCTTCACTCCTTGGGCTGTTCGATTTGGGCTGAATTTTTATGTGTCAACAATTACCCCCAATATGGCAGAATTAATAATAATTATTAAATTTTGCCATATTCACTTTGTGTTTCCAGCAACATTCGAAATTTTCAAGAATTTCAATCATTGTTTCCTTCTATAACTTGAAAAGGTGCGTCGTTTTGCAAACCCTTATAACCCCCAAACACGTCATTTCACTGCACCACTAAATCACGCCTCAAATTTTTCGCGTCTCTCTCAAGATTTACTGTTCATCCTTTGCTTCCCTGTTACGTAACACCCTGAAAAACTTCGTTCCATTTCAAATGGCTACTTCACAATCTCAAGCTGGCGACTCCTTTAGTTTCGATGACTTTTAGAAACTCCTGAGTCGTCCATACATAACTCCGAGTTTCCTCGCACCCGCCGATGTTGAACGTAATGAGTTCTACTTGGGTCCTTTCTTCAACAATGTAGAGGCAGTTGAACAGGTGGCGGTGGGTCAGCTGTTTCCTTGCACTCAAGGCCCTCCATTTCTGAACTCTCTACCGCTGGGGCCACTTCGCGAAAGAGGTATTCGCACTTGGCCTAAATCTGATGTAGCTTTCCGTAGGTGGCATGCTCGCCTTATGGGTCATGGTCCTACTAAGGCACTTTTTGATAGCGCTAGGATTTCTGATTTGTTAGAAATCTCTATTCGCCCCCCTACTTTTGATTCAGTACTCTTTTCGATTGTTTTGAGTTTTTGGTCTCCTGAGTATAACACCTTTATTTTTCCTCTTGGCCCCATGTCTATTACCTTAAGGGATGTTAGGGCCCTGGTGAATCTACCACCTTTGGGCGATACCATTTTTCCTGGTATCTTGATTTCTGGTGGCGCCCCAAAGTTTGGTAAAAACTACACCGATTCTTATTCAAGCCTGCAAACCCTTCACAATCATTCGAGCGCTGAACCTACCCATGCTGAGCGAGAGGCCTTCCTTCTAGTTTGGCTTTGTAAATATGTTTTGTGTGTGCCAAGCATAAAGCCCTCCCTGAGTTATTTACCTATAGCGCATGAATTGGCGCGTGGCAGGCCTTTGAATTTATGTTCTTTGTTTTTGGCTGCCCTTTATAGAGGCATGACCTCTCTTCAAGCTCAATTGAAGAATGGTGCATCTCCTACTGGCAATGGACCTCTTTGGTTCACTCAACTGTGGTTGAGATCCTATTTTCCATTGCTTGGTGCTCCATCAATCTCTCGCTCTTCTGCTAACTGTTATGGGCTAGCCATGGAGCCCTTAGCTCTTGTAAATATGTCCAGAAGGGACATTTTTTCATTCTTTTACTCTTTAGATTCAATCCCTTCCTTTTTTCCTTTTCCTCCTTTTTTGACTCCAAACTATGTACATTCCCCTTCCACTATAGATAGCGCGAGCACCTCCTTGCTCATTTGGATCCAGTTTTTAACCGGGAGGGAGCTATTTCATGATATTCTAACTGGGACCAATGCCAAGGCGGGGGTAGAAATTTATGCTCCCCAATTTTTTGCTCGTCAGCTTGGTTTCGACCAAACTTGGCCTGTTCCCCCTTGCTATTCAAGGAACTTAGTTGACCGTTTTTATACGATTAATAAGGCGGAGGCAGAGGCTATAGATGCTCGTAATCTTCTTTTAACCAACCATTTTTCATTAGCCCCTTTCAATTCTAGCCACGCCATTCACCCTCTTTTTGAACAACTCTGGCCATCGGTGAAGCGCAGATTATTTGCGACTGACGCCAATCGTGCCTTTCATTCATTAGACCAACCGAGCATTTCTTCTCCTCCTCCTGTTTTGGTCACTCCTTTGTCTGTTCGGAGTCCTTCTCCTTCTCGTCACACTAAACAATCTGCTCGTCCATCTTCTTCTCTCCCTGCCAAGCCTACTACGGCCAAGAGTGCCCCAAGCCGCAAACGGCCAACCTCAGCATCTCCCATTCTAGAGGATGATGTTGATGATGATGATGATGATGCCCCTCTTATCGTCAGGAGGAAGGTAATTAAATTGGTTTACTCACAAGTATACTTTTCCACATTT
>NC_036239.1:23177441-23178733 GCF_002742605.1 Olea europaea var. sylvestris
GCCCTGCTCCATCTGATCATCCTGCTGCTTCTTCAGCGGAAGATTTGAAGTTCCTCAAGGAGTCGATATTTGAGTACGTATCCTTCATGGATATGGATATTGGAAAGGCTAGTGCCGCTAGACACAAGGATAAACTTGAGCACTTGAGTGCGAAGTTGGAGCAAGCATTGACGCTTCCGTCGCTCAATCTTTCTGTCGATTTTAAAGCGACGTTGAAGGTTATCCACTTCGAGGTCCTTTCTTTGCTGGCCAAGAATGCTGAACTAAAGGCCAAACGTACTCAATATCTTCGAACCATAGTTGAGAAAGAGTCTTTGCACATGGAGATTAACAAGACTGAGGTCGAGTTGAAAGAAATCTCTTCCGAAGTCATGGTTGAAGACTCTTTGATGGTTAATTTGGCTGCTCAGATGAAGGAACTTCAAGCCAAAATGGACAACTGCAGGGCGAGAATGGCTGCTAAAAAGTGCAATGCCTCCCAGGGAATTGAACGAACTAAGTCCTCGGTTGAGCAGTACAAGAAGTTGGAAGTTGATGATGAGGTCGCGGCTGAATTGAACATCACTTCCTCTCAGCAGAACGAGGATTGGCAAAAACTTAGGGAACGAATTCGTTCAGTATGGGGTGGACTGTAATTAAGACATATGATGTCTTTTTTCTTTTGTAATTTGATTTTTCCTCTTGTAACTTTGTTCATCATTAATGAACATTAACTTCTTGTGCATTTATTTGACGTTTGTTTTTTAGTCGTCAATTCTTTAACTGTTTTGTGCTAAAAATCTTGTCCATTTTCTTTTGATATTTTCACCACTTTTCCCAAGACTTTGGGCTATTTAATTCCGTTTATTAGATAGAAATGTGACTGTTCATATTCTGTCTCTTCGTCTCCACCCCCTATAAATGCTTCGCGTTTTCCATCTTTCGTCTTCATCTTCATTTTCTTTTTCGAAACTAATTTGTTGTCATTGCTTGGCATTCTGACACTCAATCCGACCCAAAATGGACTGTTTAGTCTGCCCATTTTACTATTTGCCTTGATGTCACCTTTGGTATGGGAGGTATAGGAAATATTTTCTGGCCAGCAGCGAAGTTTTTACCTTCAAAATTCTTCCCATCGTCTCTTTATTCTTCACAAGGAGTCGATGATGGAAGGCAATTTTTGGGCTGCTTGTGGGCCACTCTGCTTGCTGAGAGTGCTTCTCAGCCTCTTTGCTCGCCATTGCAGCAATGCATTTAGGAAGGTGGTGAGGCCAGTACACCCTCTTACTCGGCGATCCCACCATTGCAGCGAT
>NC_036239.1:23179246-23180374 GCF_002742605.1 Olea europaea var. sylvestris
AGCCCATAAAGCCTTGTTCAGACATTCGTGCCAATTTCTGGCGTTTTCATCTATCATCTTTCTGATGATATTTTTTAGAATCTTATTAGAAGATTCCGCTTATCCGTTGGATTGAGCGTAGTATGGTGTGGAGTTTACTAATTTAACTCCAAACTCGTTAAAAAATTTGTTCACTTGATCCTCATTCAAAGATGTTCCGTGATCTACCATTAACGTTTGTGAAATTCCAAACCTATAAATAATGTGATCACGGATAAACTCTATAACATTCTTTTGGGTGATCTCTTTCAAAGGTACCGCCTCTACCCATTTGGTGAAATAGTCGGTTGCAACTATAACAAAAGTATGTTGCTTGGACGATGGGGGATAAATCTTCCCTATCAGATCTATCGCCCAACCCTTGAACGGCCAAGGTTTAATAATAGGTGCCATCTCTCGTGCTGGCGCCCTTTGTATTGGACCATGCTTTTGGCATGCTAAACAACTCTTTGCATACTGAACGTATAGTTCTCCCATCTTTGGCCAAAAATATCCACTCCTAATAATTAACCATCTCATCCTTTGGCTAGCTTAATGAGTTCCACATATCCCTTCGTGCACTTCAGTCATGATCGTCTTGGTTTCTTGCAAACTTACACACTTTAGTAATACACCATCAGAGCGTTTCTTAAACAACTCTTCATGTATTAGTGTGTAATTCAGCAAACATAGTTTCATTTTCCTACTAATCCCTCCATTAGGTTCTTTAAGGAACCCTTTAATCTCTGTTCTCCAATCCACTGCATCTCCATCTTGTATGCAATGAAGTTCAATTTTTCTCGCCCTTCTTTGAGTCACGGGCAATATGAAATAGACTTCCAATTCAAGACCTTTGAGTACCCTGAGGCCATTTGGGCTAGCTCATTTGTCACGTCGTTATATATCCTATTAACGCATTGAAGTTCTATTTGATCGAATTCCTCTAATAATTCTTGGGCGATCTCATATTGACTTATAATGGAATCACTTTGGCATTTAAAATCACCGATCAATTGATGTATCACCAATTGAGAATCGCCCCTAACGATCACATTTCTTACTCCCATATCTATCATTAGTTCTAGGCCTACAATTAAGGCTTCATATTCG
>NC_036239.1:23180925-23181176 GCF_002742605.1 Olea europaea var. sylvestris
GGCGAAAAGACTTTAGTTCGCCCTGCACAGTTAGAAATAAAGCGTCTTAAAAAATTTACTTGGCCTAGAAACCTTTGCAACTCCTTTTTGTTGCTAGGTGGTTTGACTTCTAAAATAGCCTTTGCTTTATTTTTATCAAGTTCAATCCCTCTCTTGTGTACTAAGAAATCAAGAAAGTTCCCTGCATTAACACCAAATGCACACTTCAAGGGATTCAACTTTAGCTTATATTGCTTCATTCGTTCAAACGA
>NC_036239.1:23181470-23182787 GCF_002742605.1 Olea europaea var. sylvestris
TGAATACCCATCCATGAAAGAATACATGACATGTCCGGCAGTTGAATCTACTAAAGAATCCACCGTGGGCATTGGATACTCATCTTTGGGTGTGGCTATGTTTAAATTCCTAAAGTCTATACACACCCTTAGTTTACCATTCTTTTTTAGTACTGGCACGACATTGGACAACCATTCGACATATCTGGCTGTTCTAATGAAACCTGCTTTCAATAATCGCTCTATCTCTTTCTTGATTTTAGGGAGTACATTGGGAGCAAAACGTCTAGGAGGCTGCCTATGAGGTTTAAAGTTAGGCTTAGTTGGTAACCTATGTTCCACCAAGTCTCTATCTAAACCAAGAATTTGTTCATATTTTCAAGCAAAACAATCTTTGTACTCTTTTAACAAAGCGATTAATTTGTTACTAACCTCTTGGTCGAGCATTTGGCTGATGAACGTTGGGCGATCTTCTCCTTCTTTACCAATATTTATTTTGATCAGAGGGTCTTGTGCTTGAGCGTATCCAGGTTTGGCGATCCGCATTACTTCGTCGTCCAGTTCCCTTGTAAGTACTTCCTCTTCTAAACAGTCCACCTTGTTGACTTCTCGGCCAATGCTTTGCTCTAACTCGAATACTGCCAACTTATCCTTCAGCGCTTTTAGGGCTGTCTCTTCTTTCGCCTTGTCATTGCATTCCTTATTGAAAGCCATCAGCCTGGCTTTGAAGGCCTGAATGTCGGTCGTTTGCTTTTGTAACTAAGACTCCTTAATTATTCTTTTGCCAATTACTGGCTCTTCCAGGGCCACTATATTTGGCCTCATCTGTTTGAACATCTCAGTGAGTGCGTCCACTGAGAATGGTTCTTCGCTTTGCGCGACAATCTGAGTTTCTTCCCCGTCTTGTACTACCCTGACAGGTCCATAGTTTCCTTCGTACATGAACTTTTCCACCGAGTTTGCTTCTGCGACAAAAGGCCTATGATCGGCCTGTACCACCTCTGCTTCGCCTTTGTCATTTCAAAAGATCAGGCATTGATGGAGTGATGAGGGTATACAGTGACTTTCGTGTATCCAATCTCTTCCTAGTAGCACGTTGTAAATAGTAGGACCATCTATTACAAAGAAGACAGTGGTCCTAGTAGTCGTCCCTATAGTTATGTCCAATGGTATAACTCCCTTAGCTGAAGTTGCTCCTCTATTGAAGCTAGTGAGGATGACTTCTGTAGGAATCATGTCACCCTCTGTCTTTGCTAACTTTTTCATCATCCTAGATGGAATGGTGTTTATAGCTGCTCCATTGTCGACAAGCACTTTTGCCACTGGGACGCCGTTAAC
>NC_036239.1:23183010-23218129 GCF_002742605.1 Olea europaea var. sylvestris
TTTATTCTTGAATTCATTGGCCAGTAGGTAATTATTGGCCACTACAGGAGGCAACGTACCGAATTGGATAGCAAGGGGCTGATTTGGATCTTCTTCATCCCTTCTGTCTCGCTCAAACCTTGATCTCCCAGAAGAAGTTTCTGGCAGTTCCTTCATTGATTCATTTGTATCGGTCTCTTCATTATTTTTGAGGATATTTTGATTTGCTACCTTGAGTAGTTTAGCCGCTTTAGGATGTGGCATTCCCTGTTGCTGCCTCATCATCCGTCCGTAGTTTCGTTGGAAACGCCTTTGTTGGGTCCTAGTCATCTCATCGAAGGGTATTGTCCTTCCTGCATTGTACTGGAATGAATGCCATACATTTGGCCGGCGAGGTTGCGACCTGAATGTTCTTCCATTATCTGCTGGCCTGAACTGCCTCTCAAAAGGCGGTCCTCTATAGAATGATGTACCTCGCCCTCTACTAGGCTGAATGTTTGGAAAGAAGGTAGGGCGATGAGGATGCTGCCATGTCCCTGGTTTCTCCGTGTTTCCATCACTTCTCTTTTACACCTTGCACACAAGACGTCTTCGTCCTTTTTTGGTTCTTTCCCTTTGATTCGTTCAAAGACGCTGGGATGTGGTCTAGGACCCTCTTCTCCATCATCTACGACCAACTTGAATTTTGGCAACTTGTTTTTAAATCCAGATGTTACCATGTTTACTCCAAGTGGCTGTGGGAAAGGATTTTCGTCCACTGCCATCTTTTTCTTATCATCGAACGTAATTCGTCCTGATTCAATGGCATCCTGCAATACATGACTGAAAATCAAGCAATTGTTAGTCAAATGTGACCATGCATAATGCACTTACAATATTTTTTACCCTTAATTTGTTCAGGGTTTGGCAATTTGTGCTTATCGCTCAACTTTATCTGCTTATCCCTATATAATTTATCGAATATAAGGTCAGCTTTGGTCACATCGAACGAGAACGTTCTAGCCTTTATGAAGATGGTCCTACTTCTCTAATAATTCTTGATCTGCCACGAAAATTATTCATATTTTATAAAATGTTGTAGATAATTTTCTAGTTATTTTTTCTTTACCTGTATTTTTTAAACTTAATCTAACTTATTTATTATGTTTTCTATTTCTTAAGTTGGTTTATTTTCTATATTATTTAATTTTTAATTTATATTTTCTATTGCTTCTGTAATTTTAAGATCTAGAAATTTTTTTTTATCTTCTATTCTAGAAATTTTGTTTAAAATAGCTGAATTTTGTTCTTTAATAAAATATAAGTTTTCACGAATTTTATTAATATCTTTCTCAATATTAAAGATTCTTTTTCCTAAAGAACTTACTTCTCCAATTAATTTATTAACCTCTTTTATTAAAAGATCCAATTTAAAAATCTAATTTGAATAATAAAAAGAATCTAATGAAAAATTTGTATGATGAAAGCTACTCCTGTTAATGAACTAGGGAAAAGCCTCATTTTATGGTAATCGGTTACATCACCACTTTGCAATGTGAATCGCCCTATGTGTTCTAGAGTAGACACCTCTCCTAGACCGGTAAGCAGTGAGAATTCTGGCACTTTGTACCCTCTAGGCCATGGATATGCTTGGTCTATCCAATCAGGATATGACTTTGTGTATGTCGGCCTAATGACGGGACACACCCCAAAAGCCATCTGATCCTGTACGATTTCCATAATCTGGTTCCTCAACATGATGTTGGGGTCATATGGAATTCCTACAGGTTGGTTAACCGGTTGATTTGCATGAGGCCTGATGTTTGGTCCTTGATTGGCAACAAAATTACCATGATTAGGGCCATTATCATTAGCCTGAACATCGATTCCCTCATTACCACGTGGAATATTCTGTCAATTGTTTAGGACATTATCTCTCACGTTTGGATTACCCCCCAAGTTAGGCATACTACTACCATTGTTTTGATTTGGCACTGTAGTACCCCCTTGGTTTGAAGTAGAGGGACCAGAAAGCGGTTCTACCCCATGATTCGGATTTAGGACCGAGGGATTATGTCCCACGATTGTCCTAGTTTGAAAGTGATTTGTAAGAGGTATAGCCGGTTGACATATTTGGCCTACTAACTTATTCATTGTTTCATTCAACGTCTTTAGTTGTTTGGCCATGTTGTCATAGTGTACATTCCCATTTTGCGTAAATCTTTCCATATTATGAATACTTCGAAGATTTACCTGTTCAACGATGTCTTGCGTGAGTTCTCCAAGTAATGCACGCATGGTTCGAGGACTCAACTCCGTCATTAGTTCGTAACGACTGTTACTGCTCTGATTCTGTCCATCTGTTCATGGAGAGGCATGCTGCTTCTCATATCGCTCGATCATAGACTGGATTCCTCCCTGACTTGCTGCTTCCTTATCGGATCTCTGAGGCATATTGTTTCCCCTTTTGTACTTTCAACACCTAACACCACTGTCCCACTGGGTGTGCCAAATTGTTTCGCGCGGGTTAGTCGCTAACAATTAAAAAGGATCAGACGATTGTGTAAGGGACAAACCTCTTGAGACAAAGTCCCAAAAAGGGGTGTTCTTTTATTGGCGATGACTTTACAATTGGAAATTAAAAACAACGGCCTCCAAGGGGCGCAAGCACATGAGTTACTGAAAGATAAGTATTTAAGTCTAAAAACTAAGGAAATGAAAATTACATGTTCTCTGTTTGAGAGTTTTGGATTCGGTCCTTTGTTCTATGTCCTTTCTCCCTTTTATACTTCATGGACGATCTCTTTGTGATCAACCGCCCTAAAAACTGCTTGATCGTTCTATAACTACCCACTTTCTTCGTAATGGCCAACTTATCATGAAAACTGCCTTTTTTAACTGCTGCCATTACTCTTCATCGTTCAACTGCTTTCGATTAAGTTCTTTGAATCGTGGAACGTGATAGGGCTGCTTTAATAACTGCTTTGATAACTGCACTTTTTGATAACCACGACGCTTTATGTTTGTTAAGACCTTGGGCGACTTGAAGGTTTGGGCGAGAATAGAGCAACAACTCTGGGCGACTGTATGACACTTCATTCGCTCAGATTCTGGGCGACTTGCAACTTGGGCGATGGCGTTACCGCGTTCTTGGGCCTCCTTATTTGGGCCTTCATCTTGATTTGTTCGATTGGGCTTCGTTCTTTGGGTTATCTGATTTGGGGATCCTCCAATTGGGCTTCACTCCTTGAGCTGTTCGATTTGGGCTGAATTTTTATGTGTCAACAACACCAATTAAGGATAAACTGAGGAAATGAAATTTTAGGTGGATGGAGCATGTCATGAGTAGATACAGAGAAAAATCTAGCTCACAAGTCTGATAAAATATTAGTAAAGCAGATGGAAAGGTGAGGTAGACCAAACTTAAAAGATATGATTTTATTGGACCTTTTATAGAAGTAGTGCTTATCAACCTGAGTGGCGAAAAATGATTCTTTTATCAAGCCAAGTTTATAAAAGACAGTTCTTAAATTGTCATTGCTGATTATGGTTATTCTTACTAGTATCGTTAGATTAGCAATATAAAGATTTCAACTTACATCGACAGCATCAGTACCCTTGTCCATAAGATCAATCTTCATTAGAACTCCAAATGTTCTCTCTCCTGGAACAAAATCATCACAAAGCCACCAAACAGTGGAAACAAAACTAATAATCACTAAGTGGGAACGTGATAACAGACTAATAAATGTAAACACTAAAACATGCTGACTGTGAATCGCAATAACATTCAATAAGACACTATCTCATGCCCCCCACACAGTTTGACAAATGTCATACCTTTCAGGTCTACTTCACGAGAAATCTTGATTGCATCTGATGTTACGAGATCTTGGTTGGCAGGAGAAATCGCCAAAATAATACAGTTTGGCTTAAGTAAATTATTTTAACCAGAAAATATAATTTAAATAAACTCATCTTAAACTAAAGTCTAGAAGTAATAGCTTAGCAGTCTATTACAATTGGAAGTTCTCAATAACGTTCACAAATTTTATGGTCAAAGCAACCTCAAAATTGTAGAATACCTTCTCAATATAACTCCGGACCATGTTCTCAATATCGTGCACAATGCTTTCAGGTTGACCCTCTATGATAAACCAGCAATAAACCAATCAGGTTGTGTGATAAAGGGAAGTGTGACAGAAAAGATTAAACACAAAAAGTAGGGGATGCAAAACTGACCAACAGCTACTTTTGTAAGTCCAGGAAGATCGATCGGTGTCAAATTCACAACGACAACAATCAGAAATGAACAAATTACTCACTGCACTCAAAATATAAAACGCGGGAATACAGTTACATCACATTCATTCAACTCATATGGTAAAAGGCAACCAGAAATGGACAACAGAACTTTGTTCGTTATCTGTGTACAAAACTAAGTAAGCCAAAAAGTAAAATCAATAAATAGAATAAAAAATAAGAATAAGAGAACAACTGCAACTTCAAAACACAATCCATAGTCAAAACCAAGACCATTAACATAACTATTTAATAAACGACAATCAAATGTCCCTGACATACATGGCTTTTCTCCAGAAACTTTCTTTAGTTATTCACTTGCTTTATGCATGCTGGATGTCACACACAATTTACATGTCTTGCACAGAACTCTTATTGTAACATCCCAAATTTTTACTGCTAATTAAATTTAAATTTAGGACTTGATTGCACCGTTATTAAAGTTAAATGACCTTGTCGATTATTGGTCTAGTCTAATGACCTTATTAATTATTAACCGATAGTTGAGGACCTAAGTAGAAAGTTATTTTGGAAATTAGATGAAACCATGCATAAAACATATGTAAATATGTTAATTGGTCTTGATTAATGATGATTTATTGACCACACGCATGATTCACACCACATTTCAAGCCAATGTAATTGATTTGATCATGTAAATAAAGGAAATTGATTTGACTACATGCGTTATTTACACCAAGTTTTAAACTAAATGAATTGATTTGACCACATGATTTAAGCTATTGATTTTATCATTTTCATGACAACACACCATTTAAGCATTGACCATGCCTAACATCTAGTTATTTCCTTTCACTTTTCTACACATGATTAAGAATTTTCACTATAAATAGGAGACAAACCCAACACTAAATTACCCCACAACAACTATTTACACACTTTCCCTCTCTACCTTTATAACTTTGTCTCTCCACTTCCTCTATTTCTCTTCTACAATCACACGCTCAAGGATCACTTTTTAACAATAACTCATTTTATCATTTTGGATTGTCCAATAAAAAATGGTAAGTTGTACTTTATGTTTATGGCGGTTAATGTTTATGTATGTAACATTTCTACGGTTATGTTATGTTTGGTCCATGTTACGTATGTTTTATTAAGAACGAACCAGAGTTCAGTAACGCTACGCACGAGAATTTAGCACCATATAAGTTCGGTCTAATTTTCGTGTCTTCCTATGTAAGTTATGAATTTTTCGTAGAAATACACATATGAATTCATTATCCATGCACGCTTATCGAGAATTATTCTCACCCCATTATGTTTATACTTTTAGATAATTGACGATTCGAGGCGGTTGACACGGAGATGGCTTATGATGGCAATAGTTTCAATAATAAAATTATTAAGTTATCAAACTATCATTTCATTTGATTTTAAATGTTTTAAAATATTTCTCGTTCCAAATTAATTTATTAAATTCATTATATTATTTTAATTTTGGTAAGTGCTTAAATAATTTATATGATTATGTTGAATATTCTTTAAATTAGTTTATTTTAGTGATACTCGAACCATTAAGGATTCGGGTCGTCACACACTTATTATTGTTATCCATTAATTTATTTTTATTTTTCTTGGAAGTGTGGAAGAAAGGGACGGAGTTTTATCCGCTGCTAATCAGGGGCGGACCTAGCAGTTTTGGGTTGTGGGGTCAAAAATTTAATACATCGTATTTTTTGCTATGATCAATCATTTCATACACCATAAAAAGTGAAAAATTAGGCCATGAATGCTTAGAAATGATATTAAAAATGCAATATTTCATTTTTCATTTAGTATGTATTAAAGTGGGTTGAAAACGAGTTAAAACAACCATTTTTTGAATGGAAAAAAAAAAAAAAAAGACCCAAAAATTTTGTGGGGTCATCTGACCCCACATGACCCCATGTGGGTCCGCCCCTGCTGCTAATATATTATACCGTACGTATTGCCATTGCTTTGTCAGAATCATTTTTCATCTTATTTCTGCTCTACTACAACCAAAATGGGAGAAATTGATATTCTCAGATTTCATAATATTGTCAGAAACTATTTTAAACAGGGAATTGAATCTGCAAAATGAAAAATGACCAATAATCCTTCCCCGCCTCACCATTAGGGGAATAAATACTGAGATATATTGGAACACTATAAATTTGTTTGCCATGTCCTGTTTCTCAATCAGTCTCATCAGAGATCTCTTTTTTCACAGCAGCTGCACAGAATATACTAGAAATTAGTCTCCAAAATGAAGATAAAAGAAATGATGAAATATAGTTGCAAAAAATTTTGGATCTCTCAAGATTGACACATTTATCCATCATCATACATGATTTTATTTCTTGATTGTTTGACACTAGGGTCTACATAGAATTTAGAGAAAAGGATTTAAAATTTTTAATTTGTTATCAGTTATTTTAATTATGTTATTAGCTAAAAGAGCTTATATCCTCCATTGATAATGATAAAAGTATATATCACAAAAAAACTTAGGTAGTGGTTGGTTTACATTTTCATTTTCAAAACGATTTTTAGTTTTCCTCGAAAACGGCCGTTTTTCGCGTTTTGAGCATTTTCGACATTTATAACCTAAGAAGCACCGACACGGATACGAGTGTCCGACACGTGATTTTTTAAAAAAGTTCCGACACGACACATCGCCGACACGTTGATTAAAAAATTTTTTGTTTATTTTAATTTTATAGTCTAAAGTATTAATTTTTTGTACTTATTGAATCATATATATAATGATAAATAGAAATCAAACTTGACATTAAATTCATCAATGTTTCTTAATGACATAAGTTCAAAAAGTAAAAATGAAATTAATTACATCATTTCATCTTGAATCTCTTCAACATCTTCATCTCCATCAGCAAATACCATCGCCTCCAATTCTGGTTCGTCTAGAGATAAATTAGCGACTTCAAGCACACCAATATCTTCAAATGTATCAAATGCATCTCTACCGATATCCCACATTTTAGTCTCTCCTTGTGAGTATTGCGTACTCCTCCTTGACAAGAGACGAAGATTCCTATGGACGAAAACCAAATCTTCCGTACGTTTTGGATTTAGCTTATTTCGTTTAAGAGAGTGCAAAAAGGAATAAGTACTCCAATTTCGCTCACAACACGATGAAGAAGAAGGTTGCCCCAATAATTTCAAAACATAACTTTGAAGCATAGGTGTGCAAGCACCATAAATAACCCACCAAGTCTTTGGGTCCAAGCGGTAACGATCATGGATGGATTCAAAATCACCAAAGTCATCTTCCATAGTTGAGAATTTGGCATACTCCTTATTCACCATAATACGCTCTTCATTTGACAAGTACCTCTTAAAACATTTTATTCTTTCTCTTGAAATCTCTACATCTCTATGTGGAGCAAGTCGAGTGGGATCCTCATTAAGCCATTCCTCGCTATAGTACCTAAACAAGAGGGGGGGAAAATGACAATTCATTCAATAACTAACTAAACATATTAAATATTATGATAATGTAAATAAACATTAAATGTATGAATTAGATTTAAAAATTACCTTGGATTTAGAGAATGAGACAAACAATGAAGTGGAGTGTTATTTTTGTTCCAACGATCTACAAGTATCCGATGAACAACATTGTAGAATGATGATTCCTCTTCTTGAACTTTTTTCTCATTCCTATAAATTATTCCTCTCACTTTCTCAATCATTGTATCCCACATGTCGTAAATCAAGTGAAGGCAAGGTTTATCCGTATCACAAAATCTAAGCATGTCATAAATGGGAGAAGTGAAGGAAAGAACATAACTTATAGAGTCCCACCAAAGATCATCAAACACTTTCAATTTTACAAAACTTGCCTTCGTCATGTCATCTTCTCGATAAAGTGACCATTTTTCACTAATAACCAAAGCTTGAAGACCACGTCGAATAAGCTTAAATCTCATTAACATGACAATAATAGAAGCAAATCGTGTCTCCGCTACGGAAAGCAACTTCAAAGGCACAAATTCATTAAACATTCTAGTCTCATGGAATGGTTCATGATAAAATTTTTTATAATCATTACATCATCATGAAGATTAGTAATCCAATTGCATTCCTCATATGTAATCAAATTATTTTCAACATTCTTTGCGGCACAAATGTTCTTCAAAGCAAGATTTAGTATGTGTACAACACATGGTGTCCAAAAAATATGAGGATACTCCAATTCAATTATTTGTCTAGCACCTTTACAATTTGGAGCATTATCGGTTATTACTTGAACCACCTTTTGATGACCAATTTCATTTATAACCTCCTTCATCAAGTTAGCAATAAAATATTTATCTTTTGTTTCACCGGAACAATCAACCGCTTTTAAAAACATTGGTCCACTCTCGGTCACCGCCATAAAATTAATTAGTGGCCTTCTTTGTGGATCACTCCATCCATCACTCACAATGGTAACTCCTTTTTCCACCCATGTGCCTTTAATTGGATTTAATGATCTTTCCACATTTTTTTTCTCTTTTTGAAGAAGAGTAGTTCTCAGCTTGTAACCGGGAGGCAAATATCCCCGAAATTCGACTATTGGAAGCAAGAGTATAAGAACTAATGTAATATGGATTTCTTGCAAGAGTAAAAGGCAAACCACTTGAATAAAACATTCTAGCAATTTCGGAATTAAATTGGTCACGTGTTGTCACATTAAAAGCATTTTCTATTGCACTATTCTTTCTTTTCCTTTCCTCCAAACATAACAATCCTTAGAACCCATATTATTCGATGGCAGTGGCACTCTTTTCCCCGCCTTAGTTTGCATTCTCAACTTGACTTCATCTTCCATTTTTTGCATTTCACATATATCTTTCATAGTTACTTTTCCACAAGCCCCAATTCCATAGACTTGTAATTTTAACAAATGTGCTTTCACTCTTGTGTAAGAACTTGTCTTAGTTGCATTACAAAAATTACATTGCCAAAGAATGTTACTACCCTTTTCATTAAATTTATCAAGTTTTGTAATATATTTCCAAAGAGGTTTAGACAAATCATCATCCATAGCATTATCACTCATAACTTCAAAAGAAAAATAATTTTAAATACTTAAGTAAAATAGGAGTGATATTACCCGAAACTTGAAAAAATATCTTCTTCTTGATCTTGCAAATGATTTTTCAAATGTGGATTGATGAAATTTTTGAAAAAGATGAAATAACAAAAAAAAAACTTGGATGTTCTGAGATTTTCTTTCAATTTTCGCAAGTTACTGTGACTAAGGAAGAAAATGTATGTGTTGTTATATAAGTTTGATTTGTTGTTGAAGGGTTACATGGTACAAATTGATCAAACAAAATATTGTACATTATTTTATAAAGAATTATAGCCATTGAAAAATACAAAAGGTGCACTAAAGGAGAAAATTTACAGTGGTGGGCCCACAAATTAAAATTTGTATTGGTAAAGTATGACTTTTCATTTCAGCCGTCTCTTCATCTTCTCTTCTCTCTTTTTTTCTTTCTTTCTCTAAGAATCAACCAGCTACCAGGTTCTTCTTCTTCTTCTTTCTTTTCTTCTTTCCTTCGCGATTTTCTTTCCTTCCACTGGTTTCATTTTTCGGCCCACCAAAGCCTCACATGACTCTGACACGCGTCGACGACGTGTCGGACACGTATCGGTGTCCGACTCGTGTTGGACATCGGTACGTCGTCGCCAGGAGCGTGTCGGTGCTTCCTAGTTTATAACTGAAAACGATAAAAAGTCGTTTTACGTTTTCAGTTATAAATTTTAACTCGTTTTCGAAAATACGTTTTCGAAAACGACGGAACAAAAGCGTTTTTCACGTTTTCAAAAACGGAAAATAGAAAATGGGCCAAAAATGACAAACCAACCACGGCCTTATATTTGTTGTAACAAAGGAAAAATAAAATTCCACACTTTATCTATGAGAAAACACAATAATAATAATAATAATAATAATAATAATAATAATAATAATAATAATAATAATAATAATAATAATAATAAATAGCCCTTGTTTGGCTACCATTTATAAATTGTTTATAATCAATGAAATCACTTTTTGTTCACATATTTTGTATGACTCATAAATACTACACACTTATCCACCAATTATTTTGAACTGTTATTAATTTTAACCGTTTATAAACAATTCTCAAACATACTTTTAATCTCTTATACTGTTCTTTTGTCAACAAAAATTGAAAGAAGAAAAGCTTCCACCGCCAGCGATCATGTTTTTCACAAGATTTATCATTACTGGAATACAGGCGATATCTATGGCTGGATACGAAAGCAAAGTTCCAGACAATGAAATTACACAATAAATACATTAAAAGAAAATTATCACCAAAATCAGTGAACCTTTTTCTTGGAATGTCCAAATTCAGCATATTCTCTACCTTCATCAATGCGATGAAGCTGTAGGACAATGGGACGTCAAGTAACAATGCCTGCATATTTTGCATAAAAATTAATCATGATATCTTCAACCATTCACGTAACGGCAAGCTAATCTACCAAAAAAAAAAGGTAACTAGAAACAGAATGGGCAGCAGCTAAAATATTGAGGTAACTAGTTACCAGATCCACGAGGCAAAAAGTCCTTTCCAACAATGCTTTCAAGTACTGATGATTTTCCAGAACTCTACAAACCAAATAAAAATGAAATCAGTTTCCACAAAATGCTAAATGACTTGTCAAAGACATCTTTCAAAAGCAAACAGTTACTATTATCCCGAGCAAAGATGTTGAAAGAGGTCATAAATAAAGTGATCTGTATTAATATTCACATTTCACAATACACCCAATGAGGTTTCAAAAAGGATGAAATCCATGGAGATCACACCATAAAATCAATTCTATGTGCCCTTATCATCCTATCAATATCAACTGTGAAATAATCTTGAACTCTCAGAGGGGCCTTCATTTGCATCTAAAAGTAATCTTCTACAAATTAAATTACTTTAACTTTTGTATGAGCTCGAAGTCCTAACACAGCTTTCAACCTAGTAATAATTTGTCAATATTAAATTAGTGGATGCAAATTAAAAAACTTAAATTAAATGATACCTAGTAACAATTTCAGAAACAATGATATATTGTATACAACAAGAAAAGAAAACAAGTGTTGATTGAAAATGCATAATGAAGATCTACATACACTACAACTATGATGAAGAAAAAATAAGAAAAATTAGATGATTCTTAGCTAATACAAATCAATATAAAAATATTATTATTATTATTATTATTATTATTTTATTTTATTTTTTTTGAAATAGGATAACATTTACAGAAATGAACTAAGAAATTAATGAAATTCCCAAACCTGACCACCGACGAACGCTACAGATGACAACGCATCCCAGAGAGTAGGCAACGCATTATCTTCTCCATTATCTCCGAGTGCAGTGCAACTATGCGAACTCTTTTCTGTTCAACAAAGATATCAAACTTTCCATTACCGATCCTTTTTGGAAATCAACCCCGAGTAAAAAATGAGCGACTTGACTCGGCAATCATCAGACTACTATAAATCCACCAACTGCGGTCCGCTCTCCTTAAATATATGGAGATTGATCGAGATAATCTAGAGGGAGAGAGTATGCAGGGTAGCAATTGAATCAGAAAGAAGAATTTGGAAATGTAGAACCGCGGGCGCGGGGATGTCGGGAGGGGATTTTTAAAATTGACTTAGTCAAATCACAATATTACGAAAATCATCTATCCAATGCTAAAAAACAAAAATACACTTAAATACATTATACAATTATAAAAGTTGGTTTTTGTAAATGACATCAATACCCTTTTACTTAACAAATAAAAATCAAACACTTCCTACTTTTCTTATTTATTTACTCCAACACAGATAAATAAAACACTCTCATCCTTCATCTGCTTCAGCTGCAGAAACTAAAAAATTTATCAAAATCAGATGCCGAAAAATTTGTGGACATCAATCTCGTCGGTTCGGTAAGTTTATATACGCAAATTTAATCTTGTTTTCATTAAATTATTGTATGTTTAAATCAATAAATTATATTTCGACATTTAACGGTAATGTAGATAAAAAAAATTAATAAATTCGTAATTTTTTTAAGTATTCGACTAGAAAAAATTCATCTGCATATACATTGTCGGAATGGCCCGACGCGTGCCGATGATTTGACTGTTTGATCTGTTTGATCGACTGTTTGGCCGGCTGTTTAACAGTCTATTTAAACAACCGGTTATTTGGCCGGCTGTTTGTCAACTATTTTCTTTCCCCCCCCCTTTTTGTGTTATTTTTATTGCCGTTGATATTTTTCTTGTAATTAAAAATTCTGTTTTGACATGCAGATATGGTTCTAGTCTCAGTTTGTTACTTTGATGATTTCGAATTGGATGAAAGAAATCAATGTGTATGAAAATGGACAAGTGCTAAACGTGGTGGTATCGCAATTTTCATATCATCAGATACATCGTATGTAGAACTCTATAATGATTTACAGAACAAGTTGAATGTTGATCCTTCTCAGTACAACATGAAATTTAAATTTAAATTCAGCGAGCTTGCATCAGTTTCGATTCCACCTATAATGATTTCTTTTGTTGATGAGGTGAATTATCTGATTGAATTGAACAATAAGCACACGACTCCTCTTTGCGTGACTTTAGTAAGGAAAGATATCATCGAAGATGAACAAGTAGACTCGGAAGGTAGGGATCACAATGCTAATGATTTTTGGGATACGGTGAAAATAGTTCGTGAAGATGATGTGGTTATTCAAGAGATAGTTGCACATAGAATCCCCTCCGTAACTCGTGACAACGAGAATGAAAACACAAATACTTTTCAAATGAGGACTTGATTACTTTATCCTGGCAGAGACATGAGTGGGGTGGGACCTCGGGGCCTAGATCGAGTGCATCGTCCTCTAACTCCTCACATTTGGTTCCTGATAATGAGAATTTGTATGTCGAGCAACTATTTGAAACGAATAAAGATTTGCAAGAAGCCGCGCACCTAATTGCACTGAAATACAACTTTGAGTTTAGAGTGAAAAAATCGAATAGGTCGTTGTTGACACTATCATGCGTAGATGATAGTTGCAGTTGGCATTTGCAAGCGATGAAAATGGACACGAATGAGTGCTTCGTAATTCACAAATATACACGAGAACATACTTGTGAAGTGGGAGTTTGTCGCAATGATCACAGGCAAGCCCGAGCTTGGTTTATTGGTCAACAGATAATTCACAAGTATCAGGATCCACGGACAATATACAGACCATCGGACATCATTAACGACGTTCGTCGAGAGTACGGAGTAGTCATGAGCTACCAGAAGGCCAAAGAATGCGTGTTGGAGGATTTAATGGGCTCGGTAGAAAAAAGTTATGCTAAATTGGCCAGGTATTGCCATAACATGGAGAAAACTAATCCTGGCTCGACATTTTTTATTGAGAGGAAGATCAAGAACTATATCAAATTATTCTTTATGGCTCTTGGACAATGCATTCGAGGATTTCGAAATGCTATGCGACCCCTAATTCTAGTCGACGGTACAACTCTGAAATACAAATACCAAGGCAAGTTGATTATTGCTACATGTCAAGATGCCAACATCCAAATTGACACACCCTGCCCCGTGTAACACCACTAGATCCGGACGTGGCATGCGCCAATGATAGATACCAACTAAAAGTCGGACCCACCGTCAAGGTTACTACAAATACAATATATCACTTATTCTACATCATTTTTCTAATAAAATTTCGGTATTATCTCCCCTGTAAACAGGGCTAACCAACCTGTGATCAATTTCACACAACTTCCAAACTATAGCACAGCACAATAATGATAAGCCGAATTTTCCACTTTTACCAAGAAATACAATAAAATATACATATATATACATAATACATAGTGCGCCCCATAACTATCTACAAGATGATGCAAAATCACATCTAGACATGAATATGCGTCCCAAAACACTGACTACATGTTCTATGAAGTGAGTCATACAAACAAACTCTGTCGTGTGGCTCTGACTCCAAAATCAAGGCTCAACTCCAAAAGATGCCCAGATTCTCAACTGCTGCCTGATAAAGAAAAATATGAAAAAATATATGAGTTGATAGCTCAGTGAGTGGAGAAGTTCAAAATAAATATATGTTTTCATTTATACATTTTTATTGAAAATCAAATTCATATCATTTGATAATTCACAAGTTTCCATCATGTAATTATAGCCAAAAAGTGAAATATTCACATAAAGTCATAAGAATATCATCTTAAAATCAGGATATAACATCAGCTGATAATCATCCTATAATCTCATCACATCAAACGCGCTAAAAAATCCACCAAAAATGTACCCTTTGACTGAAATATGTAATCCGCCCCTTGGGCTAAGAACTTTCGCCATGGGCCTGTGGCCCCTCCGTGAACGAAAGTCGGTCTCAAAGACCTCTCCAAATCAATTCGAGAATATGGTCAAGGCCCCTCAGTGAACTATATGTACAGGTCGAGACCCCTTCATCCTCGATCCATGACCCCTCAGTGTAGTTTAGAACACGGCCAAGGCCCCTCAGTGAACTAGAAGAAACATATAATCACGGGTATTTTTCTGGTCGATCTCAAAATCATATCTCATATTCCAATTCACAATGTAACGTATACAATCTTTGAAATCCCACGTGTATCATAATAAAAGATATTTCCATAAAAATCATGTAATTTGAACACATAATTGCATATAATTACACATACTTTAACAATAAACTTAATTTATAAATACTTTAAAAATATTTATATTTTTCCACTCACAGAACTGTGTACGCCAAAATCAAATCGATTGGTACGCTATCCCGATATCCATATCGCCACCTGAAATATAATATAATTTTTAAATCAATAATTAACTAATTTAAGTAATCTCATTAATTAAATAGGCGATACCCAATTATAATTATTTCACGTTTAGGCGATTTTTAACGTCTCTTTAATTACTAAAATTAATTTTTCTTTCATTTTATTCAATTTCATAGTTTATTACACTTAACACCTTCAATAAAATTAAATTTAACCTAACAATCTAACAACTACAAAATCAAACATAACTTAACAATAAGTAACTTTTTACTTACCTTTCAAAATTGAGAAATTCAAGCCTAATAGAATAGAGCACTTAATTCCTAACACATTGGCAAATTTTTCCTTTTTTTTTCTTTTTCTTTTTCTTCCTCTTTTTCTTTTTTTTTTCCTCTTTTTCCTTTCTCTTTTTCTTCTCTAGTCCGTTCTTGTGTGTGTGTTGTGTGATATGTGTGTGTTATGAATTTGGTTTGGATTTGTATTAGTTTCCATCGCCTGCCACCTTTTTTTTTTTTTTTTTTTTTTTCTTTTGTCCTTTTTTTTAAGTTTGACTTTTCTTTTTGAATTGACTAGAGTATTACAAAACTCACCCCCTTAAAAGAATTTCGTCCTCGAAATTCGATCAACTAGGTACAAAAAATCTGGGAATACTGAGAACGCATTTGCTCTTCACTTTCCCATGTCGCTTCTTCTATAGCATGATTCCTCCACAAGACTTTAAACAATGGAATAGTCTTACTACGCAAAACCTATTCTTTTCTATCCAATATCTGAACTGGTTCTTCTTCATAGGTAAGATTTTCCTTCAGTTCTACTGGTTGTGATTCCAAAACATGAGATGGATCTCGAATATACTTACGAAGCATAGAAACATGGAATACATCATGAATTCTAGACAATTCTGTTGGCAAAGCCAATCGATACGCAACTGGACCGATGCGTTCAACAATCTCATATGGTCCAATATACTTCGGACTCAATTTACCTCGTTTACCAAATCTAATAACACCTTTCCATGGCGACAATCGCAGGAAAACTCTATCTCCAACATCAAATTCAAGGTTTCTTCTGCGTCTACTGCATAGTTCTTCTGTCTATCTTGGGCTGTCTTTAACTTTTCTTTAATTGTCTTTACTTTCTCAGCAGTAATCTGAATATATTCAGGACCCAATAACTTTCTTTCACCAACTTCATCCCAACATATTGGAGTTTTGCATTTCCTACCATACAGTGCTTCAAAAAGAGCCATTTCTATACTCGAATGATAACTGTTATTATAAGCAAACTCCACCAAAGAAAGATGAGTATCCCAATTCCCTTTAAACTGTAGTACACAAGCTCGTAACATGTCTTCCAGAGTCTGAATAGTTTTTTCTGACTGACCATCTGTTTGTGGATGAAAAGCTGTACTGAAATGAAGTTTAGTACCCATAACTTTCTGTAAACCGGGCCAAAATTTAGAAGTGAAATGAGAATCTATATCTGAAACAATA
This sequence comes from Olea europaea var. sylvestris, assembly GCF_002742605.1. Classification (NCBI taxonomy): domain Eukaryota; kingdom Viridiplantae; phylum Streptophyta; class Magnoliopsida; order Lamiales; family Oleaceae; genus Olea; species Olea europaea. Next base: position 23,199,618 of record NC_036239.1, read on the forward strand.
GATACTGGTGCCCCATATAAACTGATTATCTCGTCAACATATATTTTTGCTAATTTATCTAACAAGTAAGTGACTTTAATAGGCAAAAATCTAGCAGTCTTCGTCAATCTATCTACAATGATCCTTATACCATCATGTCCACTCTGAGTCTGTGGAAGTCCAAATAGAAAATCCATAGTAATGTGTTCCCATTTCCACTCAAGAATAGGCAACGTTTGTAACAATCCAGCTGTTTTCTGACGATCTGGTTTCACTTGCTGGCAAATGAGACATCTGGATACAAACTCAGCTATTTCTCTCTTCATTCCATGCCACCAATAGTGTTCTTTGAGTACACGATACATTTTTATACTACCTTGATGCATCGCGTAAGCTGAACTATGTGCTTCTTCTAGAATTTCTCCCTTCAATTTTGAATTATCTGGAACACATAATCTGTTTCCCATAACTAAAGCTCCATCATCTCGAATGGTATAATATGTATGCTTACCTTTACTAACTTCTTCTTTCAATTTGCTCAACACTGGATCTTGAGTTTGAGTTTCTCTAACTGTGTCAATCAAAGTAGGCCTCACTTGGAAGTTGGTAAACAATGCTCCTACACTAGTAACTGATAATTGAGCATGAGAACCTCTGAACTCACCAAACAAAGATGAACATACTGCATTAGTCTGGGTCATAGGACTCGATATTTTCCGACTGAGAGCATCAACAACTACATTAGCCTTCCCTGGATGATAATCAATCTTACAGTCGTAATCTTTTATCAGCTCTAACCATTTTCTTTGCCTCAAATTTAACTCTTTCTGATCGAAAATATACTTTAAGCTTTTATGATCTGTATATATCTGGCATCTCTCACCATACAAGTAATGTCTCCAAATTTTCAAGGCTAAGACAACTGCAGCTAGCTCTAAGTCATGTGTAGGATAATTCAGTTCATGTTTCTTCAACTGCCTGGAAGCATACGCTATAACTTTCCCATTCTGCATCAAAATACAACCAAGACCCTGCCGTGAAGCATCACTATATATCACAAACTCTTCACCGAGAGATAGAAGTGTAAGAACTGGAGCTGACACTAATATATTCAATTTGAGGAAACTTTTTTCGCAATTTTCATTCCAAACAAATTTAGCATTCTTTCTAGTCAAACTGGTCAAAGGAAGAGCAATTTTAGAAAATCCCTCTACAAAACGACGGTAATAACCTGCTAAGCCAAGAAAACTTCGAATTTTTATCACATTAGTAGGTCTTTCGCATTTTACCACTGCCTCTGTTTTCTGCGGGTCAACATAAATTCCTTCTGCTGATATGACATGTCCCAAAAATACAACTTTATCAAGCCAGAATTCACATTTATTGAATTTAGCATACAACTGCTCATCACGTAGAGTCTGCAAGATGATTCTAAGATGTTCTATGTGCTCATCATGATCTCGAGAGTATACTAAAATATCATCAATGAATACAATCACAAATCTGTCTAAATACGGGCGAAACACTCTATTCATCATATCCATAAATGCTGCTGGTGCATTGGTCAAACCAAATGGCATCACAAGAAATTCAAAATGACCATACCTTGTTCTAAAAACAGTTTTTGGCACATCACTGTCCCTGATTTTAACTTAATGATATCCTGAACGTAAATCAATCTTTGAAAATACTGCAGCACCTCGAAGCTGATCAAACAGATCATCAATATGTGGTAAAGGATATTTATTGCGAATTGTCACTTTGTTTAATTGTCTGTAATCTATGCACAGTCTTATGGTGCCATCTTTCTTTTTCACAAACAAAACTGGTGCTCCCCATGGAGATATACTAGGTCCGATGAAACCCTTGTCTACCAACTCTTGCAACTGAACCTTTAGCTCTTTCAATTCTGCTAGTGCCATTCTATAGGGTGCCCGTGAAATAGGTGCAGTTCCTGGAATCAAATCTATAGTGAACTCCATATCTCTGTCTGATGGTAAGCCTGGTAATTCTTTTGGAAATACATCAGGAAAGTCCTTGACCACTGGGATATCTTCAAGTGTTAGTTTGCTAACATCTGTATCAATTACATGAACTAAATATGCATGGCAACCCTTGTCGAGTAATCTTCAAGACGGTAAAATTCTGCGTTGTCCATTGAATATAATTTCAAGCTGTCCTGGCTGTCTAAGCACAACCTCCTTTCGAAAACAATCAACTGAAGCTCGATTTGTTGCCAAAAAGTCCATTCCCAAGATAACATCGAAATCATGTATGTCAAGAGGTATTAAATTTGCCTTCAGCTCATTTTCCTTTACCTTAGTCCCACAATCTCAATATATATTGTTTGCTAATAATGATTCTCCTATTGGTGTATTCACTACCAAACAACTGCCTAAAAGTTCTGGCTTTTGATTCGCATATAAAGCAAATGCAAATGACATAAAAGAATGTGTAGATCCAGGATCAATCAAAATACGAGCATTTCTATCAAAAATAGACAACATACCCATGATAACATCTGGAGACTCCTCTGCCGCCTGCTGAGTCATAGCAAAAACTTTTCCCTGGGTCTTCGGTCGTCCTACATGCCCTTTTGATTTTGTACCACTACCGCTTGCGATATTAGACTGGGCCACATTGTTTGCACCTGTTCTCTTAACTGAATCATCTCTCTGAGTTTGATTCTGTCTTGTACTACCAGCACTCTGCTGAGGAAATATCTTCGATACCATACCACTCTCCTGTGATAGAACTGGACAATTTCTTCTAATATGTCCGCCTTGGCCACAATGATAACAGACTCCGCTTCCTTTGAACTTTAAACACGTGCCGAGATGAGGTCTTCTACATGATTGACAATAAGGTAGTCTAGTACTAGTAAAACTCTCGCCCTGCCTCGGAGTATATAATCTCTGGGAAGAACCCTGAGTATAAGTACGACTGGCCACTGGCTGCTGTATAGTACTGGGACTGAATCTAGGGCCCTGACTTCCTCATGATCGAGATTTGAATTGACTTGAACTGGACACACCAGGTCGAAATCCTCTACTGTCCCTCCATGGTGGTCTATACTAGAAATACATGCCATTGTCTGACTATCGCTTGCTCTGGACATTGTTTGTTCTCTACCACTTGGCCTATCAGAAATGCTCTTTTCTACTCTCAAAGCTGATTCCACTAATTTGCCAAATTCATTCCAGCCTGCAGCTGTTACAACTGACCTGATTTCTTCCCTTAACCCATTTTCAAACCATCTGCATTTATCAATTTCGTTGCATACCAGAACTTGGGCATATTTTGAAAGTTCAATAAATTTCACCTGATATTCTGCAATAGTCATCTGGCCTTGTATTAGTTTCAAAAATTCCTCCTGCTTTGCATCTTTATAGGATCGAGGGTAATATGTATCATAAAAGATACGTTTGAATTTTGTCCAAGTGATGATGGAAGGGTCTAGATATGTGCTCCATACCGTCTGCCACCAATCGTATGCACCTTCCTCTAATAAGAAAGTGGCGAGACACAACTTTCTATCGTCTGAGCAACCCATAACATCAAATACTCTCTCTATCTTAGTCATCCATGCCTGTGCAACTGCAGGATGGGCTGTGCCAGTGAACACTTTAGCCCCTAACTTTGTAGCCCTTTCAATACTAAAATCTCTGTCAGTATTATGCATAGCAGATGCAACAGCAATAGCAATTCTTTCAATAGCAATAGGATCAGTTCCAGTCATATTTCCCTGTCCCCGTTGTTCAGGAGGCTGGTGAATTGATTCATCTACTCTCTCGGGCTCTCCCAGTTCATCTCTATCAGGAGCAATGTGAGACTGGGGCAACATATTTTGGAGCCTTCGAGTTTTTCCAACACGAGGCATGACTCACCTACAGTTATGCATGATATGCTAAATATTAGAATGTATGCATGTACAATGCAAACCCATGAACTCTAATGCATGCTCTGATACCAAACTAACACACCCCAGCCCGTGTAACAACACTAGATCCGGACGTGGCATGCGCCGATGATAGATACCAACTAAAAGTCGGAAGGCTACTACAAATACAATAAATCACTTTTTCTACATCATTTTTCTAATAAAATTTCAGTATTATCTCCCCTGTAAACAGGGATAACCAACCTGTGATCAATTTCACACAAATCTTAAACTATAGCATAGCACAATAATGATAAGCCGAATTCTCCACTTTTACCAAGAAATACAATAAAATATACATAGGTATACAAAATACATAGTGCGCCCCATAACTATCTACAAGATGATGCAAGATCACATCTAGACATGAACATGCGTCCCAAAACACTGACTACATGTTCTAGGAAGTGAGTCATACAAACAAACTCTGTCGTGTGGCTCTGAATCCAAAAACAAGGCTCAACTCCAAAAGATGCCCAGATTCTCAACTGCTGCTTGATAAGGAAAAACATGAAAAAAAATATATGAGTTGATAGCTCAATGAGTGGAGAAGTTCAAAATAAATATATTTTTTCATTTATACATTTTTATTGAAAATCAAATTCATACCATTTGATAATTCACAAGTTTCCATCATGTAATTATAGCCAAAAAGTGAAATATTCACATAAGGTCATAAGAATATCATCTTAAAATCAGGATATAACATCAGCTGATAATCATGCTATAATCTCATCACATCAAACGCGCTAAAAAATCCACCAAAAATGTACCCTTTGACTGAAATATGTAATCCGCCCCTCGGGTTAAGAACTTCCGCCATGGGCCTGTGGCCCCTCCGTGAACGAAAGTCGGTCTCAAAGACCTCTCAAAATCAATTCTAGAATACGGTCAAGGCCCCTTAGTGAACTATATGTACAGGTTGAGACCCCTTCATCCCCGGTCCATGACCCCTCAGTGTAGTTTAGAACACGGTCAAGGCCCCTCAGTGAACTAGAAGAAATATATAATTACGGGTATTTTTCTGGTCGATCTCAAAATCATATCTCATATTCCAATTCACAATGTAACGTATACAATCTTTGAAATCCCACGTGTATCATAATAAAAGATATTTCCATAAAAACCATGTAATTTGAACACATAATTGCATATAATTGCACATACTTTAACAATAAACTTAATTTATAAATACTTTAAAAATATTTATATTTTTCAACTCACAGAATTGTGTACGCCAAAATCAATTCGATTGGTACGCTATCCCGATATCCGTATCGCCGCCTGAAATATAATATAATTTTTAAATCAATTATTAACTAATTTAAGTAATCTCATTAATTAAATAGCCGATACCCAAATATAATTATTTCACGTTTATGCGATTTTTAACGTCTCTTTAATTACTAAAATTAATTTTTCTTTCATTTTATTCAATTTCATAGTTTATTACACTTAATCCCTTCAATAAAATTAAATTTAACCTAACAATCTAACAACTACAAAATCAAACATAACTTAATAATAAGTAACTTTTTACTTACCTTTCAAAATTGAGAAATTCAAGCCTAATAGGATAGAGCACTTAATTCCTAACATATTGGCAAAATTTTCCTTTTTTTTTCCTTCCTCTTTTTCTTTTTTTCCCCCTCTTTTTCCTTTCCCTTTTTCTCTCTTTTTCTTCCCTGGTCTGTTCTTGTGTGTGTGTTGTGTGATATGTGTGTGTTATGAATTTCGTTTGGATTTGTATTAGTTTCCACCGCCTGCCACTTTTTTTTTGTCTTTTGTCTTTTTTTTAAGTTTGACTTTTCTTTTTGAATTGACTAGAGTATTACACAAATTTACCCTCTTGAATTCGACATAGTTGATAACGAGAATGATCTGTCCATGCGCTGGTTCTTCACAAAGCTCAGGGAAGTAATGGGGAAGTAGAGGACCTTGCATTTGTAACCGATTAGGGACAATCTATAATAAATGGTATTGCTGAAGTTTTTTCTGATGCACATCATGGGTATTGCATGTACCATATACAAGGCAACTTGAAGACCAGGTATCGGGGCAAAAACATCGTTTCATTGTTTAGGAGAGCAGCCGAAGCTTACAGTATTGAAGAGTGTAATAGGTACATGGCTGAAATAGGAAGCAAATCATTCTCGGCATGGGACTATCTAACGAAAATGGGGATTGAACATTGGGCACGCTCATATTTTCCAGGACGTCGATACAACATGATGACGTCAAACAATGCAGAGTGTCTCAATGCATTATTCAAGAGGGATCGAGAGTTACCCATTCTTACACTGATTGAGAATATCCGTACGAAGCTGCAGCAGTGATTTCATGATCGACGTGCGGAATCACATAATTGCACAAGCGTTCTAGCCCCAGTGCAAGAGATAAAGCTCTTCAAGGCTGTAGAGGCTGTGAGAAAGTTAAATATCGAACCACTAGACGAGTCGCGCTTCTCTGTGGAATGTGCACGTCATACGGCATGCATGGTAGATTTGACTTATGGAATATGCACTTGTAAACAATTTTAGTTAGAGAATTTTTCACATGAGCATGCAGTTGTCGTGGCTATATATCGAGGATTTGCAGCGAGAACATTGTGCTCTCCTTATTACACTGCTGAAAACTGGAGAGCTGCATATGTTGAAACCATATTTTCGCTTCCAAACGAAGCTGAGTGGGAAGTTCCCGATCATATTCGCCCGTTCAATACATTGTTGCCACCTCTCATTGAACCACGTGGTCTTGGACATTCAAGTACTTCTAGAATACTATCTACTAGAGATTTTCCCCAATCGCGTAGGTGTAACAGGTGCAAATCAGTAGGACATACTCGCCAATTTTGTACAAGTCAGGTTCCCCTAAATGACAGTTAGAGCATTGTGTATTGTTGTTGATCTGAAATAAACAGTATTTACATCCACATAATCAATATTCAGATTTCAGCTCGTATTTACATTTAAATAAACAGTATTTACATCGGCATAATCAATATTCAGATTTCAGCTCGTATTTATATTGAAATAAATAGTATTTACATTGAAATAAACAGTATTTATATGAATAATTACAAACAATTGCGAAAAATAGTTACAAATAATCACAAAAATAATTACGAATATTAATTACAAAAAATATTTACACATAATTTATGGATCACAATTAAATTCGTATAAATCACACACTAACTTATTTCGTCAATTCTGTATCCATGACTAGTTGATTCCATCAACCTTATGTGCTATACTAAAAAATTCTATGTATTTGATTGTGAAAATCCCACAGTCACCCCTGCAAATGAACAAATATGTGTTACTTTGGTTCTAATTACATACGAACTGATTACTAAATTTTAAAAAAATATTACAAAGACTTACGATATAGACTGTCTCGCCGTCATCGTGTCCCACTCTATGGTTAGTTTATCCTCCATAGTCAAGCCCGCATGTCTAGCCATCAAAGGAACGATCACAGTCACCGGCTCTAAGTTCTGCTCGAGCAGTCCCTGTGTTAGATATGAATGATTGGGGTCGTACACATATATCATCGAATCAGGGAACTCGATCTCCAGTGCAATGCAGTGCTGATTCACGATCACTGGAATGTACAAATGCATACAACCCTCCCATGGCTTTTCCCTAACACTCAGTGATAGCTCGATGACCCACTCGAGCATATACATGGGAAGCATGTACTAGTTACCTAGAAGTTGGAGCGATTGATACTCAATGGTAACGGTACAGAAGAAATTGGTGTTTAGTATTATGCGGCCAGGCTTGTGGAATGATTGTGGATATCTCTCAACCCGATCGTGCAACAAGTTCATGGCCATATCGATGTGCTACATCAAGGAAAACAAAGACATAAATACTTATTTCATCTACCAAATTAAACATAATGTATACAAAAAGTAACAATAACACTTCACTTACATCATCGACGAGCTAAGCCTCTTGAGTGGTGATATCATAGAACCACTTGTATTCGTAAAATATCGTCCTTCCAGCTATCATGTGCGTGGCTTTGGAAATAAATAGAAAAAATGTTAAACGAAACATATATGAGTTCTGGCAGTCTACTAAATCATATAATACTTACCTGGGCAACATTCTTCGTCACTCAGCCTCGAATGATTTCCACTTGGCATGGTCAACCTCCCGGAACAGATTGGGGTACGTCCCGTCGACGAACCTCCTCCTCTTCGCCTCAGCCATGAAGGGAGAGATGACGTACTATGACAGCACTCTCAGCCTCTTATCGACCATCGTCTTCGGCATGTCAACAACACATTTTTTTGCCTTATACACTGCCACCTCCTCCATCCCCTCATCTACCACCGTTTCTGTCCCCAAGGGGATCACTTCCTCATCTACCCCCGTCTTCGTCTCCGACTAGGCCACTCCCTCATCTGCCACCATCTCTATCCCCGATGGGGCTATTGCTTCATCTGTTACCATCTCCCTCCCCGATGGGGGGGGTCGTGCTCCATGGATAAAATAAATGATTCCTATACATCATCATCATACATGTATGACTACCGGAGACCCCCATCTCTATCAACCTCTCGATCACCTGCTCGATCACTGTCTCCGTCAACCCATCGCCTATCGGTTATATCTCCTCAAAGTGCTGCAATCCATCCTCAAGGTCCGCATAATGGCCACACAGCACTCTAACATCATTCGACAAATCTTTGACCCTGCCTACCAACTGTCGTCCAAGATCATCAACATTGTCTATCATCTCTCGACGCAGCCCGTCGACTTGCTCCGCTATAAATCTGCTCTCTGCTCAGATGGGCATACAGATCATCAAAATAGTGCCCTTGACTATGTGCGGGAGATTCACTGGAAAGGTCTCTGGATGGGGAAGGCGGAGGAGATGCCCTCGACGGAGGAGGAGATGCCCTTGGCAGAGGTGATCGTCGATCAACTGGATCACGCTCCTACATAAGCAACAACATTACAAATTATTAGCTTAATCCGTAATTGCTAACTCATACAAAATGGCAATCAATAGATTTTATTCAATTCGCTCACCCAATCTCGGTCGTGGATCGGATCGGACATCTGGTCGTCTTGGGTGCGCGAAATGCCTAATTTACGCACAAGACCCTGAGCCTCCTCCTCTATCGACGGCGTCAACTCAGTTATGACTTCAAGCTGACATATTGACATTTGAACTAATTAACAATCATGTAATCAGATGTTAAATCACGCACAATATAAATTATAAATGCATAATATTAATTCGAGGGTCGTCGAGGATAGCCGATAACTGTTTCCCAGTGGGATATCCCTCCTATCGAGATGTTCTCCAATGGTGCATCTAAGGGCAGCGTGTCTCCCCTTATCTCGCAAAGAGGGCACCCAATATGGGGACGGTCTCATACGCCCAGATCTGCAACACATACAATTATTATAGATAAATTCAATATGAAAATAATTTTAATATTCATTATGTTAACCATTTACCTACACCGCCAGGGACAATCCATAGGTGTCATATTTACGCATGGCTCCTTTCGACTTCGAGTGTGATCTGGTGAAGACGTGTATGGTATCCTCAAAACATCTCCAGCCCCATGGATAGTCATTGAAACGATTGATGTCGTCAACGATCTCCAGATGGAAGAGGTCGATCGCAGTCTTCTTAGGGTGACACCATACCACACTCTCAACGATGTAGACGAGACCTAACTTCAGTCTGTCTGACATCTGATCACACCTCCTGATTGCGTCCAATAACTGTGTAAGAAGCACAGTTCCCTGTCCCTCGAAATAAGCATCATGAAGCCTATTTCTTCTCTGAGTCCCATCACCAGCTGCTTCATCGCCTGTAATCTTTAATCTCGTGATCAGAGCAAACTCGAACATCAAAAAACTGACGACTTTACCCCCGACTGCGAAGTGGAGGGCATCACCATCGACTGAACTCAGCAATCGACATAGAAGTGCATCAATAATCTAACCCGACTACTGCAGATCTCTCAACGGGTACAAGGGCCACAGGAAGGGCTGGCGCAGCATATCAGCATGCTGATCATCGAGCAGCTCTAACACAGCAGTGAAACTGTCAAAGCCACTATTCCATGCAGCTTTACCTGGCATCTGTCTCAACTCTACGTCAAGATGATAATCCATCCTGTAAAAATTCAAAATATTATAACATTGTACAAGTGATAATAGAATAAAGCAAAATAACAGAAAATTTAGCGAATGAAATTGTAACTACAATACGCAAGACGCAGATTCATAATAATTAAAATCATCAATAATATGAATTTTTTTATCCTATTATCAATAATGTCAATTTTTCCCAATTATCAATATTTTTTTAATCAATTGAAGTTCAAAAAGTATTTAAATTCGATGAACAAAAATAATATTATTTATCAAAAACTAACAATAAAAATAAAAATAAATATTAAATTTCCAACAATTATTTTAAATTACAATTAAAAAATTAATTAAATTTGATCAACGAAAAGAATATCATCCAAAACTATTAATAAAATTAAAAGTAAATAATTTATTTAAATTCGACAACTAAATAAATTATTATTTATCAAAAAATAATAATAAAAATAAATATTAAATTTCAAATTAAGTTCCCAACAATTATTTCAAATTACAATTAAAAACATTAATTAAATTTGATGAACGAAAAGAATATCATCCAAACCTATTAATAAAATTAAAAATTAAAAGTAAATAATTTATTTAAATTTGACGACCAAATAAATTATTATTTATCAAAAACTAATAATAAATATAAATATAAAAAATTTAAGTTCACAATTAGAATAATTATTTCAATTTGATGAACGAAAAAATTATTATTTATCAAAAATGAGGAAATAAAAATAAAAATTAAATGTAAAAATTTTATTTAAATTCGACAACTAAATAATTTATTCTTTATTAAAAACTAATAATAAAAATTATTTAAAATTAAATTATTAAATTATATGTAAAAAAAATTGGGCTGAAAAATTAAAAAGAAAAAAGAAAAAAAAAGAGGAGTGGGCCGACTGTCGGCCCACTAAGTTGGGCTGGCTTAACAGTCGGTATGGGCCGACTATTACAGTCGGCCCATGCTGACTGTTAAGCCCGACTCTTAACAGTCGGGTTTTAGCAAAAAGACAGCCACATTCTTATCCTTTTCTCGCTGGAAAATCACCATTTCTGAGTAGAAAAGCGTCCAAATTTAAAAAACCAACCATTAAAACACTATATAAACCCTATTTTACTTATATAAATAACAATATATTGAAAAAATCTCCGACAAAAGAATCATTCACACCTTTTACCAAAATCTAAACATTAATCAACCAAATATTCAATATAATAACGGTTACCATAACAAGAAGTAGTTCGCCGGCGATGGACTAGCAAGTTCTCTGACCGACTGGAAATCGATCGTTTTTTTTTTAGTTTTGTGCGACTGTTGAGCAAATGGAAAGAGGATAGCGAGGGGTATTTTGGGATTTTAAGCTTTAAATTCAGTTTTTGTCTTTTTTAATTAAAAAGGTGGTCAAATGTCACTTTGGAAATAGGGATGGGTTATCCGATCATTTCCAACAATTTCCTCGGGACGTTGGTGGGTGTGTAAATGGGCCATTTTTGGTTTGTTTGCTTGTCTGACGTCGAGTTAATTAAACGAGTGGCCCCTCGAATTTACCCCGTTACTATTTAGTCAATGCTCCCTCAAATATATATTAAATTACCTATCGATCTTCGTAGCCAATTTTGTATGTACAAATTGACAAATATTTATACGTGATATATAAAAAATGATGTGTCGTCACATCATCAAAAATTTGTATTTTATAAATATATATTAAAAAAAATTGAAATTGAAATCTCCTCCTATTCACCTAGGGATGTCAATTGGGCCGAGCCGGCTCGTCGGCTCGGCTCGTGAAAAAGGGGCTCGTGGGCAGCTCCGGCTCGTGATTTCATGAGCCCGAGCACGAGCAGAGCGGGCCTCGCCCGTAGGCGAGCCGCTCGGCTCGTGGCTCATCGAGCCTTGTTCAGTGACCGTTCTGGTCACTGAACAAAAGTTCAGTGACCAAACGGTCACTGAACTTCCCCGACCCCCCCCCCCCCCCCCCCCCATTTTTTTTTACTATAAATACCCCCTTTCTCCAAAAAAAAAATTTCATATCAATCTCTTCCAAGATTACAACTCTCTCAAGTCTCAACTCTGTTTTATTATATCAATTATCGAGTTTATACTCTCTTGTGCTGTAAAATATACAATATCAATTTAATTTTCCCAATTTAATAGTTACAATTTCAATTCATCCAATTCTCAATTCTCACAATCTCACTACATTTATATTCATCTAGTCAAGATTTCATCATAAACAATCACAGAAATGGATCAACGTTTATTTGTTGAGAGCTTGTTCGATACAGGATGTGAGTCATTGCCACATCATGGAGAATCGCCTAGTACGCTGCAAAGTCAATTTCCAAATGAATTTGTCGGTCTAAATGATATACCGATACCTAAAGATATTCACATTCACGGTCAGGGAAGCCACATTCCAATTGATTTGGATGATATTAACGTTCCTGAAGCGGAACATGAAGATGAAGATCAGCAATTAAATATCCCAGATGCGAGGGGAAAGCGAAAGGCCAAAAAACAAGCAAAATGTTAGGATCACTTTAAGTTGATTTCAACGGGAAAAGTCGTTGATGGCCTTGCAGAATCTAAAGCAGTATGTAAATACTGCCAACAAGATTGGTATGGTAAAAAGGAATTGGTACCACTCATCTCAACCGCCACCACAAATCATGTGCAGCCAGACATGGATTTCTTCCAGCTGGTCAAACACAATTACAATTTGGCAGTCTAGGCTTCGGTTCTACAACTTCACCTCTATCCACGTGGGTGTATTCGGAGGACGAAACTCGAACTGGAATGGTGAAATTTGTTGCCGCCGCTGAGTTGCCTCTGGCTATTGCAGACAACCAACACTTCGTCTCGTTCGTGAAAGAATATCTACAACCGAGGTACGTTGGGGTAAGTCGAAACACTCTCCATGCCGATACAATAAATTATTTCAATAAGTTAAAACAACAATTAATTATGGATTTGCAACAATATGGGGGTGTTATATCCTTAACTTCTGATATATGGGAAGGGGTTAATAAAAGAGCATATATAGCTGCAACCGCACACTATATAGACCCACTTTGGTGCATGCATAAGAAAATTATTGCTTTTAGAATTATTGAATTTCCTCACAATACTAATAATATATATAATGCTATTATCAGTATTGTTAGAGAATATCATTGTAAGAGTAAAATTCGATCTTTTACTTTTGATAATGCTAGCGTTAATAAGGTAGTCGTCGATAAATTATATAGGACACTTCAACCTGATTTTGGTGGGTATTTGTTTCATATTCGTTGTGTATGTCATATCTTGAATTTAATTGTGCAAAATGGTTTAAAACATATAAAGGATGAACTTCAAAGGATTAGGAATGCATTAGTTTATATTACGATCTCTCCTAGTAGAAAACAAGCATTTGAAGATTTTTGTACCGAACTAGGAGTGATGACTGCTAAAACATTTGTTAGCGACGTATGTCATAGATGAAACTCTACATACTTGCTATTAAAATCATGTGAAGGTTTCGAAACTTTAATAACTGACTTTTATAATAATAGACATGTTAGAAGTGATGATGATGGTATGTTAAATGAATTCGATTGGATTTTAGTTTTGAAAGTTAAACGATTTTTGACATCTTTTTATGAGACCACAAAGATTTTATCCGGCGTTTATTATCCCACAAGTTGTATGGTGCTTGAACGCATTTATATAATTACAAGAACATTCCATAAATATAAAAATGATCCTGCTTTTAGTGAAATTTTAATTGCTATAGAATTAAAGTTTAGAAAATATTGGAAAGAACTGCCTATATTATTTCCTTTAGCATGCGCAATGGACCCCCGATATAATATTTCGGGAACTAAATCCGTAATTAATCAAATCAATAAAGTTTTAATACTTGATATACCTATCACCTATAAGAATTTAGAACAAACATTATGTGGAATGTATGATTTATATGCGGAAAGAATGGGTGCAAATGTTACTCGGGTACTCTCTGCTGTACCTACTCCTTCTGCTGAAACTGAAAAAGATGCTGCGGAAATAATGAATTTATTTCAGGGCATTAATACATTTAGATATGATGCAACTGCAATGTGTTCATCTAGTGCCATGTCATCTACATCTGCATCTCATCAAACATCGATCGAAACTCAAAATGCGATGTCTGCCGAATTAATTGATTATTTCAATCATAATATGCCAACAGACAGAATAATTAAAAAATTTCAGAAGAAGTAATTGAATTTTGGCGAAAGTATGAAAGACGTTGGCTAATTGTTTCTACAATTGCGAAAAATCTATTGACACCTCCGATTAGCACTGTTGCTTCAGAGTCTGCTTTTAATGCAGGTAAAAGGGTTTTGACTGATGTCAGGAGCCGACTGAAAGAAGATGTTTTGGAAGCGTTAATGTGTGTGAAGGATTGGCAGGACGCTCATTTTCGACTACAAGATAAATACGCTGAAATTGCATGTTGCCAGGTAAGTGATATTTGATTTAATTATATTAATCAAATTTTTTTTATTTTTTAATCGTTAAATTTAATTTTCTTTAAAAAATTGTACACATTACAACAAGTTGTTCTTGTACAATTTTTAACTCCGCCTACTTAAAATTGATGTAGCCGGTCCCAAACCCGGATAAAGGAGGAGGGTTTATATTTTATTAACTTTAAAAAGAAATCAAAAAAATATATTTTTTGTAAATGTATTTCAAAAAATAATTCATTTTCATTATATAAATATTTTATACCTTATAAAAAATATTACAAATTACAATATGATATAAATAAAAAAATAAAAATTTATTTTCGTTAAATTATTTGTATTTTTTAACACTTTTTATTTTTAAAACTCTATTCTTTATTAACTTTAAAAAGAAATCAAAAAAAATATTTTTTGTAAATGTATTTCAAAAAATAATTCATTTTCATTATATAAATATTTTATACCTTATAAAAAATATTACAAATTACAATATGATATAAATAAAAAAAATAAAAATTTGTTTTCGTTAAATTATTTGTATTTTTTAACACTTTTTATTTTTTTAACACTTTTTATTTTTAAAGCTCTATTCTTTATTTAAAAAAAAAAAAAAGTAGGCGAGCCCACGAGCCAAGCTTGCCCAATTTCAACGAGCCGAGCTCGGAGCTCGGCTCGCCAGGAGCACGAGTCGAGCTCGTGGCATTAAGGGCCGAGCCGGCTCGGCTCATTGCCAACCCTAATTCACCTTCCTTCTTCCCCATATCGCTCTTTTCCTAAAAAAATCACCTTCCTCCCCAATTCCACATCCTAGGATCATACTTCACATCCCCAAAAACAATTTAGGTTGCTTAACTTTTTTTTAACTAAATAAACATATACCCAAGATTCTTGAGTAACGGAAATAAGTTTAAATTATATGTATATACACACCCACACATTTGAAAACATGCTTCCTCTCAGCGATAAATGAAATTGCTTAATTTTGGATGGTTCATAATTCACACCCTCAATTCTGTTGATTAGAGCATGATTCAAAAAAATTCATTTGGGGGAAGAAGGTGATTGATTAATTCTATTGATTTTTTTATCAGACGAGTGATTGGTGTGATGAATTTTAAACACAAGAATTATTAGCCATGGAAACTTCGTCGATGAGAGTTTTAATTGCAAACTCAGAACTTGGGTAGGCCTATATGCCCTCGACGAGCAAGTCTGAAGTGAAAATTGATTACATGGGATCTAGAATCATAGATTACGTGTTACACTCAATTTTATTATTCATATTAGTAGATTTGATTACCTGGGATCTAGAATCATAGATTTGAATATATAGGATGAAAATCAAAATCTCACTCTTGAAGGATGGAAATCCAAAATTACAAGTGAAAGTTTGGAAAGTCTAACCCTAATGTTTCTCGAAAATTAATTTGGGCAAATTATATAAAATTCTCCCGGGCTTTTGAAAATTTTAGACACACCCCTTACTTTTTAAAAAATTAAACATCTCAATTATTTTAAGTTTGAATAACGTATACTTGCCCGAAAACGTCCCTTTTTAAAAATTATACAAGTCTTACTTATTTCAACTTTTGAATAACGTATAAATCTCCTAAAGATTTATCTTTTGCTTGGTTGCTATTGAATAGATCTAGACTTTTTGATGTTCGGGAATTAGTAATTTTTTCTCATGTTCTTAATACATTTTTTCTTTGATACTTTGGGTCGTTCAATTGTGACATTAAAAAAAAAAAATTATTATTATTTTTTTCTCTCTAAAACAGATGTTAAAATAGCATGACATAGTATAGCCTTGATCTTAGCCATCGTGGTTGGAAATGAATATCAAAACATTTAAAGGAAAACGGAGAAGAGTACAAAAGATGAAGTACACTCAAGAACGCCAACTTCGGTAAAAAAATGGCTCAAACACGAGATCGTTGTCATCAAATGATATTTACTCTAGGTGCTTAAATGGACTTTTGGCAAATGATTTGTAAGATTGATCAATCTTTGGAAAAGAAAACATTAGTGTTTCACTTCCAAAACTTGTAGAACACAAAAGGGTTTTGAATATGTGATAGAATTGTGATATTCTCTTTATAACATGGAATGATTTGTAGTAACTTGTTCCAATTTGTGTTTAGAAATGGAAAATTATCTCCTATATATGGTTCTCTATCAATACACCACGAAGGCCCCAATAATTCATGAAAAAGTTGAGATTTTTTGTTGGAAATGGTGGGTCTATTGGGTCAATTTTGACCACAATTTTAAGTGGGACCCGATGTTCGATGTATCGAGATTAATGTTCAATTAAATTCTACGTTCCGAGTAGATGAGTGTAGAATATTTAATTGTGAAAAACCATTTCAATATGAATGAGAAATTATGGTTGAAAGTTGGATAATAAATAAGAGGATAAATGGGAAAGAATTGGAAAAATGTTCCAATCCCACATAGGTTGCAAACACAACCTTGAACCACTTAATAAGCTTCAAGTTTGGAAATGGGTTTGGGCCCCAAGGGGTACCAATAGTCTTTGAAAGGGGGGAGTCTTAGACAATGTCTAGACTAGTCCAAAGGCCACCCGCGCGCGCGCCGCCGTCCGACCGGCCGGCCGGGTTCGGTGTGGGTGTGGGCCTGGGTTAAAATTAATTCAATTTTTTTATTTATTTTCGGTTTAAAAAAAAAATTGAATTTAATTTTTTCCCTCCCTTTAACAGTTTACAAACCGACCCATCAGTTCGAAGAAACTGTGCATTAAGTGGCGTGAGGGAAACTGCCCAAAACCGTCAACTTTCTTCCTCTATTTGAATAGTCCTCATACAACACAAAGAATACACATGTTTTCCTGCATACATACATTATACATCTCTTCTTCCTTGCATTAGTCTGCAGAGAGTATTTTCATTCTTTCTGGTTCGTTGTCTTGCAGTCGAAGTGCTGCTTCTGTAAGTGTGATCGTTGTATCTTGGGAGACGCTTTACCACATACCGTAAGCACCGTGTGACGGGGTAAAAACGTCTTAAGGACAGAGAGCATAGTTCTCGCCTCGATCATCCCCTTTCCAAATTCTGGACTTCTTTCTTTTCATAATTTTTCGAACATAATTTTCTGCTTTACTGTTTCTACAAATTATTTACTGCTTTACTGTTTCTGCAAATTATTTACTGCTTTATTTACTGCTTTACTGTTTCTGCAAATTATTTTCTGCTTTACTGTTTCTGCAAATCATTCATGGAAAATCTGTTTCATACAAACTTTTAAAATTTTATCCAACAATTTTAAGACGTTTATGATTAGGTTTTGTATAAACTAATTTCTATAAACTGTTCTTGTGTATGTAAAGTTAATATTCTGCAGAATTTTAATTTATAAATTCTGACTGGTTGATCTTCTGTTATGAAAACAGAAATGGCTAACACTGTTGGGACCAATGCAATTCCCCCTGCTGTGACTGTAACGCCAACTGTGGCTACTGTAATGCCGACGATGTCTGGTCCTTCTGGTTCAACTCATGTTCCTCACGGAGAGAAACCTGAAAAATTTAATGGGGTCGATTTTAAGAGATGGCAGCAGAAAATGCTGTTCTATCTCACCACTTTGAACCTGGCAAAGTTTCTCACGGAGGATCCTCCTACTGTTCAACAAGGAGAAAATAATCGAGCTTCGATTATTGCCTTGGACGCATGGAAACATTCTGATTTCCTATGCAAAAATTATGTACTGAATGGATTGAATGATTCGCTATATGGTGTATATAGCATAATGAAAACTGCAAAAGAACTATGGGAATCCTTAGAGAAAAAATATAAAACTGAAGATGCTGGCTCTAAAAAATTCCTTGTTGGAAAATTTTTGGAATATAAAATGATTGACTCTAAATCTGTTATTTCCCAAGTTCAAGAATTGCAGGTACTCCTTCATGATTTACATGCTGAAAAAATGACTGT